>NC_053410.1:23018057-23260557 GCF_016859285.1 Xiphias gladius
GACCATTTGCAGCCATTCTGCCAAAAGTTTGTTCACATGTCAATAGTTCTTTTCACTCTGTGGAAGATATCACTGCTGTCAGAAATTCCTGATATCTTCTACTCAGAATTACAAGTCAGAGGCTGATGTGAATGTTTTCTCCCACTTGGCAGCTTGTAATTATAGTTTAAACAGTATGACCAGAAGTTCACACAGTTTATTCAAAAGACATATTTGCATCATCAACTCTTGTCTCTTAAAGTCCTGATTGAAATTATTGGCACCCCTGAATTTTAAGTACAGAATTTAGAATCTCTTTAGAAATAAATGCAAATTAATCAATTTTGTATATTTAAAATATTTTAATAAAATGCCCAAGGTTACTGAACAAAAGAAAATAAAAAAATAAATAAATCTTGCATATGAGCGAAATAACAAACACAAAATGTACCCCAGACACAATTATTGGCACCCTTCAATAATATTTGGATTCAGAACCTTTGGCAAAAATTACAGCCTCTAAACGTTTCTTGTAGCCATCTAGAAGCTTCTTGCACCTGTTTGCTGCTAGTTTCTGTCACTCTTCCATTGCTATGCGTTCAACCTCTTTTAAATTTGCAGGGGTCCTTTTTGCAATGGCAGATTGCAGTTCTCTCCGAAGGCTGAATGAATGGGATTTAGGGGAGGACTCAGTTCTGGCCAGTTTAAAAAAACTCCATCTTTTCCTTTTCAACCATTCGTTTGTGCGGCTGTGCTTTCCTTGTCCTGCTGAAAGACCCAAGACCTTCACCTTAAACCTAGTTTTCTGACAGTGGGTAACACATTTCCCTCTAAAATGCCTTGGTAATCTTCTGATTTCATCATTCCTTTGATACATTCAGTGCCTCCAGTACCAGAGGCAGCGAAGCAGCCTCACAGTATGATAGAACCTCCACCATGTTTTACTATAGGGAGGGCGTTCTTTTCCTTATGGCTTTATCTCGTCGCCTATAAACAAACCAATGCATTGCATTCCCAGACAGCTCTACTTTGGTTTCATCTGTCCATAAAAAATTATCCCAGAAATACTGTGGCTTATCTATGAAAATTTTGAAAACATTAGTCTTGCCTTTTTGTGCCTTTCTTTCAACAGTGCTGTCCCCCTTGGCCTTCGCCCATGGAGCCCTACTTGGTTTAGTGTGTGGTGTGTGGTAGGGGCTGAAACCACCACTCCTGGTTGCTCCAGTTTAGCCTGAAGCTCTTTAGATGTCTTGCATCGTGTTTTTTCCGCAATCCGCACCAATCTTTGCAGACTTCTCTCACTGAGTTTCTTCTTAGCACCACGTCCTAAAAGCATCTTAACAGTTTGATGAATGTGAAACTTCTTGACAACATTACAAACTGTTGAAACTGGAATTTGAATATCATTGGCAACTGCCTTTTAGCCTTTGGAATTATGTTTTTTAACAATAGCATTTCTGATGCTCTCAGACAGATCTCGTCTTTGCTATTGTGAAAAAGAAACTGGAAACTTTTTATACGGTAAAACTTTAATTCATTGATGAATTCAGGTCTTGTGAACACTGAAAATTAAGCACAGGTGAGTCTTGTTTCTTTTTTTTATTGAGGAACTAATTTCAATCCATCTAAAGGGTGCCAGTAATTGTGGTAAGCGTACATTTTATGTCTGTATTTTTTATTTCACTATATGAAAACTTTTTTTGTTGTTGTTGTTCTTATTCAGTAACGTTGGACATTTTTAAAAAAATTTTCTGATTATACAAAATTTCTTAATTTGCATTTATTTCTGAAGATATTTTAAAATATGTACTTAAAATTCAGGGGAGCCAATAATTCTAACCAAGACTGTAACTGCCTACAAATCATTCCTCCTCTGAGGAGCACTTTGTACACCAACAAAAGGGTTAAATAGAACTGGATGGTGAAACATAGCTAATGATAGTTTCTTCCATTTAGTACTCTGGCTGTCTGTTCACTTAGAGGTCAACTCCGTAAAGACAGCTTGCTATTGGTCACCAAAGTTGAACGTGACATGAAGTATTCCTGAGAACAAATCAGCTGATCAGTTTGATTCCACTGGGATTCATTCATTTCACTAGAAAATTTCAGGTGAATTACATTCACCATCTTAAATGCTGGTGTGACCTGGCCTTCAGTCCACCTCCATACTGATATGGATACATGGATGGATTGGTCAATGTGTCTGCCTTTTCAAAGACTTGTCATAGCAGGAAAAGCACAGGTGTTACTAAGAACATCAATGATCGCTGTGTTCTATTCAAGTGTCCCACTAAGTGTGGCAGCATGCACAATACCACGACCCTGAAAGTGATGCTAAATAGAATGCAGCCATCGATTATTAGTAACACCTATACTTTTCCCAAAGTGATATGTAAAAATGTTGCCACCGAAAAAAAACCTATTCAAACTGAAAGGCCACTGAAAGGTGATAACTCAAATCTGTTCTTATTCTTCCTCTCTTACTTCAAAGGAACGGTTCAGTACTTTGGGAAATGCACTTAATCACTTTCGTTATATAAAATGTTAGGCATATTTTCGAACTCTGGAGAGAGCCAGGTTTTGCTTGTTTTGATTTTCAATATAGCTGAAATTACACTACAGATTTCTGGTAAAATTTGAGAAAGTGTTTTCAGACGTGGATTAGTGCATTATTCTGTTCCACACCATAGATATATACCGCAATGCTGTGCCAGTGGACAAACAACCAGTTGTATGTTAGTGTATAGGGGTGTATATAGGGTACTGTGAGTGTGTGTGTGTTCGTTTGTGTATATCTCTAATATCCCCTTCAGACCAGCCAGCCAGTCTGCTTGGAGAGTTTTGTGTGTGTGTGTGTGTGTGTGTGTGTGTGTGTGTGTGTGTGTGTGTGTGTGTGTGTGTGTGTGTGTGTGTGTGTGTGTGTGTGTGTGTGTGTGTGTGTGTGTGTGTGTGTGTGTGTGCGTGCGTGTGTGTGTGTTTTATGACCTGCCGTTGCAGACTCAAGTATCAGAGGTGTTAGCTGCTTCAGATAGAGGTGACGACTCCTGGCCCTTTGATATGGAGGACAGTCAGAGATGTGAGAACAGAGACGGGTTCTGCAACACACAGACACAAACCATCACACCAAAAGGAAAAAATGTAAAACAGTCACCCCCTCTTAAAAAGAAAATATAAATTGAATTTAAAATGTTTAAACTCACTGTTTTGTTGCTGATAATATTCATGCTGGACCGTATAGATGTATGTTGACTGTGTGGTATATGGACCCAGTATATCTAACAACCATTAAAAGTATAGTTTGATATTTTGGGATTTTTGCCTTTTAGCTTTCTTTCCAAAAGTAAGATGAGAAGGTCGATACCACAGCTAGCCTGGCTTTGTCCAGTATTATCAATCTCCTCATCTAACACCCAGCAAGAAAGTGAATAAGCATACTTCCTAAAATGTTGAATTACTCCTTTCAAAAAATGTTGGTAAATTCTCTAAAATCAGTTTGAGGCATTCAGTATATTGTGTTTTGTTTTTGTTTTTGTTTTTTGATTTTTTTTGTTTTTTTTTTGTGTTTTCTCTTATAGAGGGATTAATTTGTGTTACTGATAAAAATATTAGATTACATTCTTTCATCATTAAGCAAGAGTAGGGCTCAAATGTCCTTTAACTTCACTTAAAATAGTTGAATTACCCTTTTACTCTAACAGATGTGTACTTATAGTGTATTTTAGACCAGTAATAATACAAATAAACCTGTTTAGTGCATGTGGGAGAGAAATATGTGCAGATTCACATAAGCTTAGTGAAGGCTCTTCTTCCCAGAGCTGTGAACCACAGTGGAGCCATTGTCCTGGACAGGAAGAGCAAATCTAATTTAACCCCATCCCACTCTCCAACACCCCCAGAACCCTTCCACCCCCCACCAGCTTCGCCACCATCACCACCCAAATACCTCCAGACTAATTGGGTCTGAAATCAAACTCCAATCACCCTCACTGCACCTCCGGCACTGTGACAGTATCAGAGCAGGAAGAGAGGGATCACTTTATATATAGAGCACAGAGGGATTTGGATTGGACAGCGGTGTATAAGAAGGCAGTGATTAGAATTCTGATTGGGAAGACAAAAGGCAAGGGAAACAGAACTACACAGTAATCCTCCACTTTGATTAAAAAATGAAGCATTTCATCATACAAAATATTAGGCTGTGACAAACGGGACATAACAAGACATGACAAGACACAAAAGATAAAACTATGTGCCGCCTCCAGACTTGAAACTAAAACAACACATATGTAATAAATACTAATCAAATCAAGTGGATCATTAATCTTGATTAAGATTAATGAAGTATTTCAGAGTCCCGGTCTTAGATCTTTAACCAGTAACTATGGAGCATGGGACAAAACCAATAACTGGTGACTGATAACCAATATCTGGTGTTAGGTTGCTTGCTTTCACTTTCTGACACAGAGTTACATTTATACCACTCTCGTGTCTGTATGCTAAATATGAAGCTGCAGACAGTTAGCTTAGCCTAGCACAAAGAGTATGAAGAGGAAGAAACCGTTAGCCTGGCTCTGTCCAAAGGTAACAAAACTACTACCAGCACCTCTAAAACTCACTCATTACCATATTTTAACTGTTCGTTTTACACTTTTTTTCTCAAAACTTTTTTTTTTTCCAGATTAAAGGATTGAGACACAAAGTCTTAATTATCTTAAGAGACGCTGGTAGGTGGATTTAGTTACCTTCTGACAGAGCCAGGCCAGCTGTCTCCCCTTGTTTTCATCTTTGTGCTAAGCCAAGCTAATGGGCTGCCTTCGGTGTCGTCACGTTTACCATGCAGATGTGAGAGTGGTATCAATCTTCTCATCTAACTATCCGCCAGAAAGTGTATAAGCTTATTTCCCAAAATGTTGAACTATTTCTGTGAATGATGCAAACTTTCCATTAATGAATAAATATTGACATGGTTGGACGTCCCCTGTCCTTCCGTCTGTTTTACCTTCCATTCTGAAGTAGGGTTGAACTCTCTTATGAAGTGCAGCAGTGGCCTCTCAAACTCTGCTGACGTGCCCATATTTATCAGGCCATTCTCAGTGAACCATTAACAGCCAGCTCGCCCGGAGTAACCTACTTTGCTTACTGTAAAGCCAACAAATGCCTGTGGAGAATGTGCCATTCATGTGTCCTTTCCCCCAGTTCATTCATTTACAGTGGATAACGCAGATGAATGGAAGCGAATGACCTGACAGAGCTGAAGGACACTCATTAAACAGACCTCGTCCTATTTTAGCACAATACTCAGTCATCCATTAAAGCGGGGTTTGTGTTAGTTTATGTTGGATGAACCAGACTTTAAAAAAGTGTTACATGTCACTCATTTGAGAAGAAACTAAAGTACATAGAAAGTGGAGGCACTTTATGCTGCGGAAGAGTTACTCAACATTTGATTTGCAGCTCTAACCGTTACTTTTAGAACAAATAAGCTGTTATTTCACTCTCCGGTGAAAACACACAAACAGAAATGGTGTTTTTGCTGCTTTCACCATCTTTCACTCAAACAACAGTGTGGGGAATGAGATTTTAATGATTTGGTGGGTGGTGTGAAATAAAGTCACGTCTGCAGTAATGACTGGTGTCTGCAGGCTGTGTTGAAGAAGTGTGTGTACAGTGTATTCTTTTGCTACAACAGCAGGTTTAGATACTTGACTGTGGTATGTTTTAAGATAAATAAGAGCATCTTGGTGGAGCTATTTCACAATCTAACTGTGTCAAACTGAGGTGGCCTCATTGTGCATCCTCTTTTATTGTGAAATAGATGTAATGAAACCTAGATCTTATAGTAGTTTTCATTAAATGTTCATTCTAGCCCTCCTGGGATAATGTTTACTTCATCAGGATAGTTCAGAAAACGTACTCTCAGGGAAGTGGAACAATCAGATTTCATTTGTTTTCTTATTTTTGATTTCAGTCATAAGCCCCTCTTAGACATGTACCTCCTTACATGAATGTGATAGCCAGTTAGTATGGCTGAATAAGCCTTTCAACACAGCACAAGATTGAATTGAATGCCGTCTGATTAATGTAAAGTCGGCAGCAGCGCAAGGCAAAACATTCACAGAAAGAAAGAAAGAAATTAAATGTATTCAAATGTTTTCCCCCCTTGTGGTGTGGAGCAAAAAAGACACATGAATAGATACATTGAAAAAAAATTGTAAAGCCACAGTCGTAATCAGACAAGCTGTTTTGCTCCTTGTATTTTTAACTTTTATTCATGCCAGCTGCAGGGATGAATAAATGAATGTCCAGCAAAACGGCTTTAGATATAGCATATGAGCATTGTCCCAATTAACATCATTATTGTATGTTTTTTTTTAATTTTCATGTATTGCATTATATAAAAAGGTGTTTGTTATTCTGCCTACCTTCACAGACATTAATCGGGTGGACAAAATAATAGAGACACCTGTCAGCGCATGTATAATGCAACCCAATTCAAAAGCACCATTACCCAAAATGACCATAAAGTTAAATCAACACATATCGGAAACAGTTCCTAAAAAAGGTTATTATTATAACCTTCATAATGGTAGGATTTGCTGCAGGTCTGTTGTATTAGACTCCATTAGTTTCAGCTACTTTTCTTTCTAATAAATGATGAAAGTGATGAGATAGTCATTCAGTAACGCTTCAATGGCAAAAACAAGCTTTAAAATTCATCTGTGATGCAGCTCGTGAGAGAAAAGAAAACACTCCTCTTCCTTGATATTATAACTTTTCAACTCACCGCTGTTCTTCAGCAGTGCTATCGCTTCCTCTCCAAAACCAGGTGTCAGATATTGGCATTATGTGGGCATCCTGTCTCTGTAAATGTTCTGTCACGTCTGAATAAAGCTGTAAGGAACATTTACACAACAGACATGTATCTGCATTACAAAAGAACATTGCTTTAAAAAGGCTCTCCACCCATTTTAGACATGAAGTTTAGTCCTGAGTACTATTGAGCCTGGGAAAGCAGTCATATCATTACTTCTGTGGATCTGGAGGAGCGTTCCATAGTTTAAAAATAGAAGCCAGATGATGTCTGGGGTGTCTAATTAAAGAAGCTATTGAGCTGCATTATGGGATTTGGAGGATCTACCATTTCTGGAGATTGACCCATACCAGCTACTAAAAGTCAGGATATCTCATCCGCTGCTGCTTCAATTTTGACCATTATTTTTTAAAAATCTGCCTCTTATGAGGTCTTCATCCATATGAAAATGCAATACTAAATTCATGGAGTACCCCTTTAACAGATACATGAAACCAGCAGTGTTATGTTTTCAATGTCTAAAAAGGGCTATAAACTCAAACCACTAGAACTTAGAGAACATCATCAATTGTTTGCAAATCCTCCTTCATTCGCGTCTCATAGGGAATGATGAAATAACTCCAGGTGATAATGGTGTTTTCATGATAGAGACAGACAGGAGCCTGTGTTGGCCGCCTGTTGGGGTAGCCATTGACTTTTATGCGATCCTTTGACTGAGCCAGCCACAGACTGGACTCTATGACAAATGCTACTACAGGAAACTTAGACTACATGTACCAGCATATTTTCGGACCATTATTTTTATGTTAATGCTCACTAGTCGCTTTGTTTTGTTCTATTATTTTCATGTTAATGTTTCCTGGTGATGTTGTTGCTCTCGGTCTCCAGAGGAAGTCAGGGCTGTAAAATGTCTGTTTTTATTTCGCACCTCTCTCTCAATCTCACACCTATGCTTCCTGGTATCTCGGCTCCACTGTAGCATCTGTGTGTCTTGTGTGAGAAAGTGAGTATTTCTCTGAGTTTGTTTGAAGATTAATGTTGTGGCTGTTTCCCTTTTGTTGGGAGAAACTCTTGTCTTTGTCAACTGTCAGTTTTTTGTTTGACTAATTTTTGTTTTCGGACTGGCAACAATGCACTTTTAAGCCTAATAATATGAATTTTCAGAAGCCCCAACACACAGCTCCCCTCCCAATCTGATCACAGATTAAATCCTGGACATTCAGATATTTGGGGCCCCTATTTGACAGACAATCTTTGTCCAGTCTGTATAGAATAAAGACCTGACTGTGGGACAGGGCAGGTGTAGCTCAGGGATCCGTACGGTGGTCCATTGGCAGTTTACAGCCCCCAGATGGGATGGGTGTAGTTGAAACAGTCACTTAAGGGGGGGTGAGTGGGCTTCTAACCCAAATGCTTTAGATGTGGGTGGCTGAGCACAGGAATGAACTCCCACTACAGTGAACATAATACCAGTGAGTGGAAGAGTGCGGGGTGGGAAGTGTTTGGGATTTCTCTCATTTCTCTGTCCTGACAGCCCGCCGAAACCCCCCAACCACCCCTTCCAGATATATAGACAGAGTGCTTTATTAATCCCAAAGGGAAATTACAGTGTTGCAGCAGCCACTTCACAAAAATCACAGAAACAATGACGTAGGTAAATAACATACAATGCAATTAAAGGCTAAATTCTAAATATAAAATATAAGATTGATATAAATAAACTAAATAGACTAAAAGTATGAAAATTAAAAAAAAACAATATAAATAGTATATTTTAAAAAAAAAAGACCAAAGATAGACCCATAGCTATGCAGTGTCTGCTGCATATACACTATGTAAGTGTGATAATATAGTGTACTCTATAGAGCAAACCTTGAAAGATCAGATTAATCTGATATATATGAGCAGTCTGTCCTTTTACAAGGAGAGGAGTCCCCTCTCCCGACACAGAAGATGATCATTGTACACAGTGATGGCATTTGGCTGATATGACTTCCTGTAGTCTTTGTCATAGCAAAAGAAGCTGGGCAAGTCTGTTACTGAAAGCGCTCCACTGTTTGACTAGCAGGTGGTGGAGGGGGTGCAAGATACTATCCATGATGTTCAACAGTTTGTGCAGCATCCTCCTCTCCACTACCAACTCCAAGGGCTCCAGAGAAGTCCCCAGCACAGAGCCAGCCTCCCTGTTTACTCTGTTCGTTTTGTAGGTGTCACTGGCTCTGATGCTGCTGCCCCATCAGACTGCAGCAAAGAATATTGCACTTGCCAAAACAGACTGGTAAAAGATCTACAGCATCTTTCCGCACACATTAAAGGACCTTTAGATTATCTTCGCCCTCTTCCTCCACCTCCTTCTCTGCTTAACGGGACATCTGACACTCCCCCCCTCCAGCTGCAGAGGCTCAGTAAGGACTTACTGAACAACAAAGGTCTCTTCACTCTCTCTTAAATCAATTCAGTGACTTTAATGGCACAACTGTTGATCAGACACAATGTGGCCACAGCAGTGTTCAAAATGTGAATGTTCAAAAATCAGCAAACAACAGGTTATGCAAACAGACCCTGTTTTATGCTGCATTACTTAAATTGAAAACATGCACATTTCAGTAGTACATATATTATCACAGATATCTGCAAAAATGTCAAAGCTCCAAAACTGAAAACATATAGTTATACAGTTAATCAAACTTTCACATTTTCCTGTTTCTTTCTCCTTTTTATCTGGATTTTTTTTTTTTATTAGTCAACATGACCACACCCAATAATGTGAAGGAAAAGCTCTAAGTACAAGTGTGATGCACCCAAGGCGCATTGAGAACGCAATTGAGATCCGATGGCTCAGACCACATTCGAAGGTGGTCTGGGCTGCATATGGCTACTTTCTTTTAGCAGCTGACATCTTCTGCATAAGCTGATGTATGTACTCATTTGTAAACAAGTATGAGTCGTACAAATTGCGCAAGCTGGTTTTGCCAACAGCGTATGAAAATTTTGATATATTAGGAGTGCATCAAACATCTTGGGTGATTTGGTTTGCCTGGAACATGCCAAGGAAACGACCCAGTCTGTATTGATTTCATTTCTTCTTCTTTTTCTTTACTTTCCGGCTGACCAGGCATGGGAAGTGCATTGCTGCCTCCCGCCAGTTTAAAAAAACAACACATTTGACCTTTGCAAACGGAATTGACATACATGTTTATTTGTATATAAAGCAGGCAGGTGAGATCAGATCACAAGTGGACACTTGAGACACATCTGGAGCAGTCTAATGCCGGGTCTGAACAGGGGCTTTATTTTGTTTTCCGTATACTCAGAGTTTTCACTTGTGTGTGTGCGATCACACTATTCAGTCAAAACCTGCTATATATTAGCATGTAGTATGGAACTGCGACGCAACTTCTAGTTACAACCAAAGTCCATAACTATAAGCTCTAAGTTGATTTGGCTGTTTGGATTTTGTGTCCACGTAAGAGGTAATAGTGTTACAGTTTATAAATCCTGTTTGGAAATGGGGCTGCTTTCATTCCACCAAGTACAATTCCTGAAGAAAAGTGATAATGTGTGCCTGGTGAAGGGCTTGTTATGTTTCAAGCAGATTTACATATAAAGCACTTTCTAAAAACTCAATCACCACGGTCTCTAACAAGGCAACCAAAGATCTTAGTTCAGTTTAAAAAAAAAAAAAACTCTTCAGAAGCTCAGAATGGTACAACTGTTATACTGTTTCCACAAGTGGCCCAAGGTTAAGTTTTTCCCTCGCACTCCTGCCCTGCCCAGCTCAAATGAGTGCCAGTGGATGCCAACTGCACCCCACACACACACACACACACACGCACACACACAACCACAAAACCTCACTCCGTCTTACTCAAACCCATTCATTCACCAACTGGCGCTGATATTGTCATTTACAGAGACAAGATTGTCCAACTTAAACTCACACAGTCTTTCATCACAAACAATACCTACAGTACATAGGACAACACTAATACCACCACACACACAGACACACACACACACACACACACACACACACACACACACACACACTACACACCAGTAACAGCTTGAAAGACAATCCCCTTGAGAAAAAGAGTATTTTGCACCAAAAGCTCAAGGAGGGAAATCGCGTTAAGCGATGTGTGAAACCTCCATAGAGAAGTGGATAAATTAAATGCAGCTAAAATTTCCTATTATGGGGTGGGGGGGGTGGGGGTCTGTAAAGACTTGACATCAGAGGCAGGGCTGTCTCAGAGAGAGGCGGCTTCTTGGTAAAGAAAGGAATTTGTCACTCAAGCTCCTAAACTCTTAAATCTCTTCTAATACAGTACAATCAACAGTCTCTGATGTTCACAGACCGGGTTTCCCTCTCTGCTCAGCCTACAGGCTCTACTCTGATTTTACGCCTCCTCTCTGAAGAGGAAAAACAAGTTGGGTTCCTGTGCGCGTGTTTGTGTGTGTGTTTGTGTGTGTGCGCGCGTGTGTGTGTGCGTGCGTGTGTGTGTTTGTGAGAGTGAGTTTTATACTGTATGTGTGCTGATAGGGGATATATGTGCCTCCACCCTCCCTCCCTTCTCCCTTCCCATAGTGGTAGTGTTTTGTCTAGTGGCTCTCAAAGCCTTTTGAAGTCTCCGGTGTTATCTGGGTGTCAGCTGTGGTGAGGATAGTCAAGGTGGGAGAACAACACTCACAAACACACACACACACACACACATATACAGCGTCTGTGTCAGATATTTGCTGAGTGAACAACTGGAGATGGTAAATGAAGTTGAACATTATGTTTTCTCTCTGTTTGAGGTGTGTTTCCTTGCACTCACACTTCCTCCACTGTCTTATACAACACAGTGAGAGTTCCGACTCATGACAGGCCTGCCTCTGAATATTTGTGTGTGTGTGTGTGTGTGTGTGTGTGTGTGTGTGTGTGTGTGTGTGTGTGTGTGTGTGTGTAAGCGGTATGGCAACAGAGAGCCACAAATAGCAAGACTACTAGAAAACAGCATTTATTTTCCATGTGAGTGATTAGTGACAGTCAGTATATGTATTTTAAAAAAAATTGATGTGAACATTACATTATTACATGTGGGCAGTCCACCCATTCATTAACACATAAACAGGAAGTTAAGTAGGACATTTACTCTTACTGCGTGTGAATGCTCATATTGGTGCAACGTTCAGAATATTTTTTGAATCCAGTCATACACACCCTGATGGTGGTTGGTTATATGAGTTATAGTTTTGTTTCCCAGAAGGTTATCCAAGCCCAGAGAAGACACACATGCGCACACATTCACATTAACTTTGGAACATACTGTCAGCTCTGCATCATTCAAACATTGCTTCTCCTACAAGCGGCAACAGTTATATAAACAAGATACAGGGTTACTGAGAGAAATCTGTTGAAGGCAGAAAATCGGGGAATATGTTTTCATGCAGGTGCTCAGCAATCAGATTTCTCCCCTACTGCCTGCCATATTTATGTCCAGACCTGATATATTTATATCATATTTGATAATCCTACAGACTAAAGAGTTTGTTCCCTGTTTTTGGACTTGCGGCGGAGTGACATGCATGCACGCATCTTTTCCCTAGAGTGCAAATCCATCTGAATTTCTGTACTGTTCAGCTGTGGAAACTGGCTTATTTAGAATTATTTATTTCAGTTTGAGTTTTAGTCAGACTTTTCCTTTCATGCCACCGCATCACATGATGCACCCTGGGCTGGGACTTCTGTCATTCGTATGCACTGTTGTAGAAACCCATTTAGAAACCTGTGTATAGTGTATATGGCTGAGAAATCTGCTTTCTCTAACAGAAATCTAGCTGCGGTAACCACGTTCTTCTAAGGCCTTACCCTGATTGAGGTTACGTGGTCTCTCCCTTACATGACTGATTTTTAAGAAATCAGGTTACTGCAGTCAGTTGACAAAAACCTGGTGACTTAGGTTCCTACCTCTTCTAAATCTAGCAAAGTGACCAGTGTTTCAGTTTAGGCATAACTCCAATATTTTAGTTAATTTCTTAACCAGTAGTCATAATAATCATTTTATAAGTGATGAATGCTAATACCCGCTAGGAAAAAGATTACTTGGAGCCGGTTGCACCAGCTCACCTTAAGGTTTAAATTTAGCTTAGTTACACTATAACTTAAGTGTATACTAAGTGGAGATTTATACACTATTCAATTAAAATACTAAATTCTTTTGCAGAGATCAATTTTTATAAAATATTTACACCTAGTTAATGACAGGTAAAACTGTCAGCAAATTTAGCTTACTGACAAAACAAACATTAGCTTGCTAATGAACCATTTAGTTTGACAAAATGTAATAAAGGAATATGCGCCAGCTCTTCATAAGTTCACACTTAGCCTAGATAGACTGTAACATGTCTAATAAGTAGAGATATACTCATGACTAAATTAAATTAAATTACTAAATTAAAACCCTAAATTCTGACATACAGATTAGCTGTTACTAAATACAGCCTGGTTTAACAGTTGTGTAGCTAACTCAGCCCACTGAAAAACTAATGTTAGCTTGGGAATATGTAACTCGTGTAAACTGAAAAGAGGTAATAATGGAACAAAGTCCACACATCTGACCTGACACTTCATTAAAATGGTGCTTAATAATGACAGCCACTGGGAAGATTTTAAATTACATTTGAAAAAGTAACACCATAACATTAGATGAAATAGCCAAAAAAATGTTGTTACATTAGCTTAAAATGCATATTATCTACTAATTCTAAAGTGCATTAATACTATTACCTCTGAACGTGAATTTCTTCATGTATGCATCTTTAGATAAAACAGAATCATATCTATCATTACAAAGGTTTGAACAGTCAGGTTCAATGCACAATATCACAGCAAGCTAGCATCTGATTTACCGATTCCTAAAGTCTTTACTAGATAAAACATTTCTTAAGTTTTAATGGTACAACCCAATTTAGTAAATCACTAGTTTAACACTAGCTAGTAGTTACCAAGAGCTTAGGAAGGACATTACACACATTTATGAATGCAACACAATCTTGGGATCTGCATCTTCCTGTCAAAAAACTTTTGTCTCGACTTTTGAGGTCTCATCTATCTTATCTTTATCCCTGACCTATTACCTTATTATGAGCTTTAGCATAACCTTAGATCCCAGGGCTGAAGTCCTCTGATCATTCTAACGATGAACTTTAGACTAACGGTGAAACAACCCTAAGTTCAACCAATGCTCAGCCAACACAGTCACCTAATGACACGACGTCTGCAGCAGAAGTGCTGTGAATTTGGTGCGTGAACTGAATCGCATGCACCAAAGCTGTTTGTGATTTGTATAAAGATGATTTATGGTTGTTCATATTCTGCGTATGTTCATTGTGGTTTGCTGTCTCATCTGTCCTCAGATATGGCAGGTGCGTCCGTGTGTCCTCCAGTAGCCATAGACTCGGGCATGGGGCTCCTCTGTCGGCTGTTTGAGCTTTGGGGTAAGGTTCCTGCAGGTTTCATCGCTCTGACAGAGTGGCTGCTGGGAGACGAAGAAGGCAGTGATGAGGCAGTTGCAGACAAAGCTTCCAGTCTGGTGAGTATCTGTCATTTAAGTTGGTCAGATAGGAGCAGAGTACCTTCAGTGTCCATGACCTCGGAGCAGATACATATTGACAACTTACATTGTTACACTGTAGTACAAGAAAATCACAAACCCTGCCAGGATATTTGTAAGGCAGTAGAGTACATGTACTTGAGATGTTTGCAAAGTAAAACTTATCACTTTCACTGGTTCCTTTTTCTACCAGGAAAACTGTGACGATGGAACAAATAGGACACTGGTCTTTGAGAAGCAATTTGATCATCAGCTTACTTTGTAGTAGCAGCAGGTCACATGATATTTATACATGAACAGAAAAATTGCCACAAATATTGCTACTTAAGGCACTTAGCAACAGTTAGGCTAGTGTCAAAGGAATAGCATTTTGAAAACATTTCATTGTCATTCAGTTTTATGGTAGAACACTGGTTAACTCCATATTAAGCTTGTGATTCGAGTCGGTTTAAAGTTGTGTCTGTAAAGTGTGGAATCACAGGAACAGATAGAGCTATATTTTATTTTCTTTGTTGCTCTTGTTTGATTCTGCTCACAGTAGCAGTCAAAATAGCTGGGTGTTTTATAGCCACCAAGGTTTCTGCTCTCCAACCACTTTGTTTAACTGCCCATTTTGTCCTGGTTCCTGTGTCGTTGCTGGGTTCTTTCTACTCAACACTTGACAGACACTCAGTTAAACGGTTGAGATGTACTGTAAGACACAACTTTGAGCAACTAACTGTAAACTATGGCTGATTGCTTTGGCCCAAATATCTTCAGTTGTAATGACTGGGTTCTTATTCTTAAAGCTGCACTACTCTATATTTTAATGCTAACTATTGGTCAAAGGACATTGTGTAATGTGAAGGGTGTCGCTCATAGTGATGGACCCACAGAGAATTTTCACCCAGTTTTGCAGTTTTACTCAGTTCTACGGAGCATTTTAGCGTTTTGAGCTCACTGGACCTTTTTGGCTCAGTTCCACTGCTTACATTGGTGTTGTTGTTTAAGCGAAAAAAAGCTCAGATAAACCGACTTTACGCTACTTGCCCATTAGCGTAGTTAAGTTAGAAACTAGCCGGTGAACATAGTGGAGCATTTAGAAGCTAAAGAGCCAGATATTTCCCTTAGGATTGAGTAGAAGCAGAGATAAAAGAAGAGTGATTATTGGACTTAAATTTGTCAGATGACCAGAAACTGCACTGAAAATTAAAACTAATGTTGCCCTGTGTTTGTTGGATTTGTTAATAGGTAGCTGTTTGCTAACAAGTTTTCCACAATAATATTAAAATGTGATAATATGTCAGTTGTCGGTTTACAACTTGTTCCACTGTCACCAAGTGGCCAAAAAAAAATCTATCAAAACAGCTTTAAATTAAACTCCAGTAAACTGACATTTTGGTCTTGGACAGGATGAGGAAGACTTCCTATTTGAGAAGGGAGATCTGAACCTGTGGGCCGAGCCTGTCCAGTGGGTGAAGCTGCTTCACAGAAACCTCAGCTCCCTCATCCTGACCTTCAAGCAAACCCAGCACCCAGGAACCGCAAGCCGGGACCAAGCCCAGCTCCGCAGACTGTCAACCCAGGCCCAAGCCAAAGCCCTCAGCTCCCAGCAGGCCCTGGACTTCCTGCCTGCCCTGCCCCAGTTCTCCTGCACCGTGGAGCATGTCCGGCTGACTCTGCGGCTCCAGAGGGCCACACTGGCTCTGGATGTGCTGGAGAGGCTAGAGGAAATTTAGGGAAAGTCAGAATTCCTAATATTTCAAAGAAGGGAAAGTTTTCAGATAAATGAACAACTTCAGTGATACACATGAGACTACAGACTGGCTTTGTGGTCAAGTCTTTTTATTATCAAGGTAATGAAGAAAACAATAGGATTTTTTTATCTCTGTACTTGTCGCTTACTTTGTCTTACAAAGTGTTGCCCTCGGTATTTACCAGATGTGTTTTAATTTTTATGATCACTGTTCACTGATGTCTTTTTAAATAAATATTATGTCTCAAATTACTACGTTTTCGATTCCAATGTTCTGTTTTTCCTAAAAGACGAAGTTGATTGTCTCACTTCTTTAATGTTAATAATTCTGTAAAGAGGCAGGAAAGAGAAAAGATAGACAATGATAATATTAATATTATGTGAATACATGTGGGGAGGTCTGACAGTTGTGAAGCCATAACAATAATTCAGTCCAACAACACTTGATGCACTGTTCTCTTATCAGTGGGAGTGTGTCACATGACAAATTTCAACAGTGTCACTATTGAGTAAACAGACTGTTCTGCTTTTTCCATGTCTACCAGCGATTTAAGGTTTGGAACAAAACAAATCAGCGCCTAAAGCTTCAAGCACTTACTTCAATGGTGTGATTGTGGAGCGAGGCACTGGATTGTGAAAGCGAGCGCTTGCGCCGACACGTCACCAAAGTTGTACTTCAGTATACGCTTTGACTTCTACTGTATGTTTATACGAGGTGTTATTTTCCTGTGATATTTAATTTACTGCAGGATTCTTCCCATTGGACTGTGTTTTTATGCTTCCCTCTAGTTTTCCTGGTTATGTAATTAGGAGGACGGCACAATGGACTACTGTCCTCAGTGTGTGTAAAAATGTGTGTGTGGATTCATGGTGCCTGCTCATACAGCTGGACCCTTCTCTCTCCCTGGTAGCCATGTTCCCTGTTACAGTAAAACTGACGTAATGTTTTGGAGCAGCTCAACATCCCCCAATAAAAACAGAGCCATGTGATGGGAGAGCGGTTTCTGTGGACGAGGACATGTTCAAGGGATTTCTCAGGAGCCTCTCTGTGTCTGTCCTTCACATTAAACTATTTATCACAACTTGCAAAGCGCAAATAGTCCTGGGGCAGCCCTCAGCCTAATTTTAGGGTTGGTAGTAGTAGATTCCAAGCTCTTATGTCACTTGTTTTTCGCCTGTTGCTATTTTCCTTTTTTTTTTTTTTTTTTTTTAACCTCCCTCCTTCGTTCTCCAACCAAACCATCCAGCACTAAAGAGAATATTGAATCATGTCACAGAAAGAAAACTCATTTTAAACCAGTCTTTCAATTATGATCCAATATGGAAAAGACCTAATGGGTACCAGTGTCACAGAAACCTACAATTTATGGTAGTACGTGTTGCACGATGTTTTTACACCCCCTGGACCAAAATATCAGCATTTCGTTGCCCTGATACCGAGTCCCATGCTCTGGAGCCAACTCTGCAATCTTTCCACTGTGGTTTTTAAAACTTGACATAACTCCAAGACTAGAGTGGAGTGCTTTGACATTTTCATGTGAACATTTTACCATCCTTGGGAGGTGACATCATGCTGAGACAGGAGCAGCTTATTGCGACCACACTGCACTCTTTGACTTTAAAAAGAAGGGACTGCGGCCACTTGGTTGGCTGCTGTTATTAGGAGGAAAGCATCCCTTATTCATGGACTCTGTCCAGAAACTAACAAAGGTATGACATTATCACAGCCAATTTGTTTGAATGTACCTTTAAATCCTGCTCCAACTCTGCTCAGCAGATGGCGCCCCACTCTCTTACAGTCAATTCTCATTTCGCTCTCACGGGGGCAGTGTTGTGCTGCTGTACCGGGGGAGGGGGGGGGACCACATTCCTGCAGTCTGGGCTCTGACACTGGTAAAAACAAGTTGGAGAAAAACTGAGTGGCTTTAAAAAGATTTAACCAAAGCAATTCCACTTTGTGTTTATAATGACTCCACATGTTGTGTTTTAAGAATATCAGACTGTTCAATCTTAAGGTGAAGTCAACAATTCGAACTTTAGTTTGGGGACAATACAAAAGTAGGTCATGTGAGCACGGTGGGTATTAACTGCCCGTTTTTCCAAGTGTAGTAGACTGGAATAGGCTGCTGTTGCACTGTGGAAGTTGATTATGCAACCGGTGGATTCTAAAAATTGTACTGCACTCTGCCTGGACTCCTCTCCGCTCATACTTGTGGTCTCACCCCATCCACAGGGAAGGAGAGGGAGAGGGAGGGAAAGGCAGAGTTTCCTTCCATTACAAATACATGTGTCAGCGTCCAAGTGTGGTGGTCCAGAGGCTAGAGGGGTGGCCCTTGGTCGCTGCTGGAAGGTCGCTGGTTCAAACTCCGGGACTCTGCTCGACGGCCGAAGGGTGCTTGGGGAACCGCTTCCCTTTCATTTAATCTCCGTCGAGCAGATTTTGAGCAAGGCACCCAGCCCCCCCCCCCCACCTCCGGCCTCGGAAGAGGACCCAGGTGTGCAAGCGCCTGGTTGATTGGCTGGAGAGCGGCTTGCATGCGTAGTAGACGTCCCTTGATGGTTCTGCATTCTTTCTCAGCGAGAGACAACCCAAAAAGCAAAACCGACTTCCACAAAATTGGTTGTTTGATTAAAAGAAGAAAAAAAAAAAACTTTGGGGGGGTGGGGTGGGGGCGGGGGTGCGGGGGTCGCTGGGGTTGGATTTCAAGGCGTGGTGTTAAAGAATAGGCGGCCAACCGGTGAATGGAAGTTTTTTTCGGGGAGGAGGGGAGGGAGGCGGCTCCTTGCAAAAGTTTGCGCCGACTTCAGTTCGCCCCTCCCTGGCCACCGCCAAGCATTTATATTGACGCGGAAAGGGGAGAACGCACAGTGAGGCACTCTGGCTCAGCGCTTCTCGAGGGGAGGAAATAAAACCACCTACAACTCAACAGTACTAACCTGTCCCCTCTTCTTCCTTCTTCTACGGACTTAAACTGCACATAAACGTCTAAGGCAACTTTTCCAAACTTTTCCACAACCAAAACCAGTCGTGGCACAAACTACCGCTCGTCGCGTTCAAGGATCCTGGTCGGTCCTCCATGAAAGAGGGAGTGCGACAGCAAACTTGGGGAAAAGAGATGTCTACGACCGTCTTGTCTGCTTTCTACGACATGGACTTGCTTTACAAGGTAAAAAAAAAAAAAAAAAACTTGACGAGATACGTGGAGTTTTTCTCGTTTTGCATTCGGGGCGAAGCACCTGAGCTGTAGCTGAATTAGCATGCTTCGACTTGAGGGGAGTTAGCATGTGTTCAGCTGCAACAAGTTGTAGTGTTGCAGGCAAACGAAGTTGTCTTAAACATGCCATGTGGTCCAAACGGTCACAGAATTGGTAGAAGTGCATTGCTAACTCGTGTCTTTCCTTCCAGCAGCAAGATAAAAGCATGAACATGAACGCCCTCCACATAAACAGCATGCTGGACAAGAAAGCGGTGGGGGCTCCGGTCACGACTCCGGGCTCCGGCGGCTCCTTCACGCCGGGATTTTTCCGCAGAAACTCAACCAGCAACGTGGAAGCGATGAACAACGGTAATAAATACTCCATGGGCTCCTACAGCAGTCTGAAGGAGAACACACCGAGCAGCAACAGCAGCGCCACGGCCCTCATGAACAAGGAGAACAAGTTCCGCGACCGAGCTTACAGCGAGAACGGAGACAGGGGCGTGCTGCAGCAGAAGCCCGGCTCTCAGATCAACTCCACCCGCTACAAGACCGAGCTGTGCCGGCCCTTCGAGGAGAACGGGTCGTGCAAGTACGGGGAGAAATGTCAGTTCGCTCACGGCTACCACGAGTTGAGGAGCTTGTCCCGCCACCCTAAGTACAAAACTGAGCCGTGCCGCACCTTCCACACCATCGGCTTCTGCCCTTACGGTCCCCGGTGTCACTTTATCCACAACGCCGACGAGCGCCGGCCCGCTCCGGTCGCCAACGCTAACGTGCAGACAGGGGAGCCCAGGTCGGCTCGCGAGCTGTGCGGCTACGGCCAGAGGGAGGTCCTGCCGCCGCAGCAGCTCGGCTACACCCAGAGGGACAGACCAAAGCTTCACCACAGCCTCAGCTTCTCCGGCTTCTCTACCCACCACGGACTCGAGTCTCCGCTGCTCGACAGCCCCACGTCCCGGACCCCGCCGCCCCCCACCACCGCCTCCTCCTGCACCTCCGCCTCGAGCTTCTACGAGGAAGTGCTGTCTCCCAACTCCGTGTCCTGCATCAACAGTGCCTTCGCTTTCCCCGGACAGGACTTAAAAGCCTTGCTGGCCCCCCTGGCTGTGCACACCCCATGCGGCTACGCCAACAACCACTCCACCGGTGCCTACTACGGGAACATGCAGAGCAGCGTGTGCCCCCCCTCCCCTCCGACCTACAACATGAGCCACTTGCAGGCGCTGCGCCGCCTTAGCGAGTCGCCGGTGTTCGAGCCCCCTCCCAGCCCGCCAGACTCGCTCTCTGACCGGGAGAGCTATGCGAGCGGGTCCCTCAGCTCTTCCGGGAGCCTCAGCGGCTCCGAGTCGCCGAGTCTGGACGCTGGAAGACGTTTGCCAATCTTCAGCAGGCTGTCGATTTCAGACGATTAATCGTGTTTTGTTTTTCAAACGGATTTATGGACGGGTCAGACGGGGGTGGGGGTTAAGAAGTCCGAGGGTGTCGGTGAGTGAGGTAGACTGTCCTTCAAGCGGAGGATTCCGGTTAAGTCCCCCTCACCCTATGTCAGCAGCATCCACCCTGCTGAAGTGCCTTTGAGCAAGACATTGAATCCCTACTAGCTCCGGGGGTGCTGACCCTGCTCTGACCTCCCTGGAGGGGGGCAAGAGAAGAGAATTTCACCCACAGGGATCAATAAAGCTTCATACAGTTTAAAGTGTCCTTGACCTGGCATTAGTTTAGTTGTTTGTTTTTTTTCTGTATGTAATATAGCTGTATTAAAACTTAGATAGAAAACAGAAGGCATTCCATCAGTGCCTTGCCCAAGGGCTCATGGCAGCCCCCTCTCCCTTTTGCTCTATCAGGCAAGCCACACTTTTCCTGGGATTAGATGTGTGTGTAACATGACTTGACAAGAAGAAGAGACTGTAAGCGGTTTCAGATTTCCTCCCATCCTGCCAAGAATATGCCTTGACTCAAAGTAACATTTTTTTTTTCTTTTATCAAAGTGTTTTTTTTTTTTTCTTTCCTCTGAAAGCTTCAACTTCCATTCCAGATCTGTCTTCTCCCAGCGCCACCCAGTGGTTCGTTTGGTTAGTCTAGTTTGTTGCTTGGTGAAAAAGCACTCTTGAGTTGGGTTTGTTTGGGGAAATCACTGCTGATGGTTGAATATATATTTTTTTAGCTGTTTTTGAGTGATTTACATAGCAGTGCATAACTGGCTATGGACTATTTAACTTATTTATTATCTTGTGAAAAAAGTATAGGCTACATTGGTAATTTGTGTCCATACTGTATTTATCAAGTATGATGAAGCAATAGATCTATATTCTTTTATGTTTAAATTATGATCGCCATTATTAATCTGCATAAAGTGGAGTGTATGTTCTTTTCACAGTAATATATATATTTTGTTGTTTTTTTTTCTCCTTTTTTTGTAACTTCACTTGGTTATTTTTATTGTTAATGAGTAAAAAAATCTTAATTTAAGAGAACGTATGTGATATTTATTTCATTAATTTTTGTTTCCTTGTTTACGTTTTATTAAAAAGTTTGCGTGATTGCTGTTTGCTCCTGAGGTTGTGTGTCAGTGCTGTAGAAGGCTTTGTTTTTTTTTTTTTTTGTTTTTTTTGTTTTTTTTGAGGATCCCTATTTAGATGTTTCTGTAGAATGTATAAACAATGTGGTTGTACAGACCGTCCAAACCTTACTACTTTTGTTGATCTAGATCAGACTTCAGTGACAAAGAACCCAAGTCAATAAATTAACCAAAAAGTATTTTTGTTTTCTCTCTGTTTGCACGAGGTCACACTGTGATTCCAGCCACGTGCTAAAGAATGTAGCAATCCCTTGTGCCCCAGTATTATTGTGTAGTGCCTAAGGGGTTCACCATCTTGACATGCCTTAAAATTAACCAAATAAAGTATTTTTCCTACATGGCATCTTTTTATACACAGATTGAACTGAATGTAGTGTTGGATTCTGAAACTTTTTTCTTTTTTTCTTTTTTTTTTTTTTAGGTTGTTACCACTCAGACATTCTGATAAACAACCATAACCTTTTTCTAAATCCCCATTCCTCTTATTTTGATCTCCTTTTGCTCTGTTTTTCTTTTTTGATATTGAAATCTAGTCTGAGTCTTGAGAGTTTGCTGGAGAGGGAAGTGGATGAAAACGTTTGGTTTGTACATAGTAGGTACAGGGGGATGCGCACTATGTACTTTTGACTACTTTATCAGAAGTAAAGCTTTTTGAATGTAACAAAAAAACGGACAAAAAGACAACAAGAGTTGTAATATTTTTTTGGGGAGTCAGTTCACTACAAATTGAGTGTGAGACTGTTAACTTTGTACTGTACATTTTTTGTAGTTCTCCCAATAAAAATCATTTTCAAAAAGTTTCAGACTGTCAGGCTGTGATTTCTTCTACATTCGAGTATGAATATTCAATATGTGTGACATGTAGATCAAAAACATGAAGCGATGATGTTCAGGAGTGTGACGGTTCTGGGTCTTGTGTTGGTAACATAAACACCTCAGACGTTTAAGTATGATTACAGTCTTCTTCCCCCCGAGGAAAAAGCCTAGAGACAGGAGGCAGGAGTGTGTCCTTTTTACACTAGAGCCCTAGCTGCCCTGTGACACTGTTTGGCCTGGGACCCTCGGGGGGCCTCGTGCAGCAAGTATTGGCCCTTTGTCCTCAGCATACAGTAAAAGCACAGACCGGTTAGTTTCCAGAGGAAGGCACAGCCTGAATTCCTGTCCCCTGTCCAACAAAGGAAGAACAATTGAACTGTAGGCATGATAGGAAAAATCTCATTCTGGAAGCTCATTATGAACACGGGGAAGCAACACCGCCACAGAAACTGACTGCCCTGAATAAATTCTATGTAATATTACATAATGTGTAATGTTATGCTATGAACAGAGGGCGTGAGCGATATGTCTGCACCATGTGAGGAATGAGGTCTGGAATTTTAAAATGGAAAATGTTTAGGGGCACAGAGTGTTCTGCAGTTGCAGGAAAGTAAGTTGAATTGTGTCGGTGGCTCAGGCTGTAAGTCTGTCTGGGTCTTTGCCATCCAGATAAGATTTTAGTCATTTAATAAGTTGTGCATTATGATCCCATTTCCTGACACCATGTACACTGGCACTCAGCAAATCTTGCCCATCCTTAGAAACAGCCAGCTGAAGTCTATACTGAGATTAAGCAGTTTAGATGGGAAAAGCCTCTATGACGGATCTACTCGGATCTGATGGATATCTGAAAAAAGACAAGGGGCCTCAACTGCTTTTTAGCAAGGGGTAACGAGCTTCACCTGAGAATCACAGGTTAAATCTTGAACAGTGCATCACATAAGCTTGCCAGATAAGATAATGTGTGTAAAATCTGAATCTGAAAAGTAACTTTAGCTGTCAAAGAAATGTACCACAGAAAAAAGGACAATTTCCCACTGAAAGGGAGCAGACTTGTAAAGTGGCAGAAAATGGAAATACTCAAGTCAAAACCTCAAAAGTCAGCTGAAGTACAGGACTTGAGTAAACCTACTTTCCACCACTGAGGCTGAGAAGTGAATGATAAACCCTAAGCTGTGTGAGCCATAGGTTCAAAAATGGAGTGATTGCTCACAAGAGTGACGAATGTGCTTCGATCACATCTGAATGATCCAATATGTTGCTTTACTCATTGATCTTTCAAAGTAATCCATCGGAAACCTGTTATTGTGAGTGATATCACTGTGCATTGAGGTCAGACAGGCTGAGATGGATGAATCAGTCTGGGAACTGAACACCAGCCATCAACCCATAACTGATTAACTCTGCAGCTGTAAATGTGTTTCTACTATCAGTCACTTGAGCAGGTACAACAGGGACAGTAATGAGTGTTGCAACTCACCAGCCTCTAGGTCAAAAAACATCCGTCCCCTGCCCCTGACTGGAGTGGCATATTTGTTCATGCCTAGACCAAATAAAAGCCCTGGCCTACATTTCAGTATGAAGCTCCTGTTGTTGCGGTGCCTCGATTTCCAGGGAGCCTTTCAAAGAAAAACTGTTCTGCGGGCTACTCTGCAAAGTTATCAGTGGTAGCAAAGGCATTAAGAAAATAAAGGGCCCAGGAGTCATGTGGTGCCTGGAGTTCACGCCAAGATAAGGCAGGCCGATAAGGCGCCCGGCAAATATTTACTGTGTCCTCAGGATTTCATAATGAAGTGTTTATCAGAGCAGAGCCAAAGGGGCTGCACAATGCGCCAGGCCCTGCCAAGTAGGATCCACATACCTGTGACTTGGTGTGTGCGGATATTAGTTTGTGTGGGACTCAATCAACAAACCCTCATATAATGTTTACTTGAGTGTATAATTACTCATATGTCTTATATGTTATAAAAGATGAACTTTTTCCATATAAGGATGTATATGTAGTGGTGTTTGTGTGTGCACACAGGGGTCTTGCTGGTTAATGGGGTCTGGAGCTCCTACAATGAAAGGAAACACTCTCTGACTTGTGATTAGGGCAGGAAGAGTCCCGCTTCCTGGCCGCCACCCATTTCCACCTCTTCTTCGTCCTGCTGTTTTTCCTCCTCCTTCAGTTTCCCTTCTCCTCTGTAGTGGCGGCTTCTAGAAGTTGCTATTTGTGTTCCACTGCTGCACTGGGAAGTTCGGCTCGTCCTGGTATTGTTTTGGCATGCTAAGCCCAGACCTGGGGTCAAGTAGTAACAGCATATACTTTTTCGACTCTGTTTTAGCCTCCATGGGTGCCAGATGGGTGGCAGTTTGCCAAATACAAAGTGGACAGCAGAGGTTGTTAATCATCTTTGTGTCAAAAAACCCAATTAGATAGACCCAGTGAGATAAGGCCTTACCCTTCCATTTGGTCTGATTTCCCCCCAGGTTTTTTCTTGTTGATTTAGTAATAAAAGTAGAAGATTGCAGAGATTTAAGAGAAGTCTTCCTGTCTTTAATGAGCTATAATTGCTACTTATAATTAAAATGAAAGTGAACAATTTCTCATTTTAACTAAAGGACCCCTCCTGCTTCCAGGGCCCTCAGCCACTGGTGTCAGAAATGAGTGAAGGCTCAAGGCTACTAGGCTCTTCTGTATGCTTATCTGTGATTGTCAACTGGACACCAGTGTGGTTTCACAATGAAACAATATGGAGTTTGTGCGTTTGTTGTTGTGTGTGGAACTGGCTTGAAACCCCGCCCGACTGGCACTGCTGTGGGACTTCAAACAAACATGTACGGCTCAAATTTCTAGCGGCATTCAATTTAAAAAACATATCTAATGTTTACCTAGAAGCTCATTTTCTTATTTGATTACTGTTGTAACTTCATATAATATTACGGCAGATGGTATCTAAGTCCTTCCTAAGGTAGAAAGAGTTACGGTCTAATAGGATCCATTCCTTCAGCAATCTGGATCCAGGGCCAGTAGGAGGCTGGTGAGGACTGTAACTTTAAGCACAACCGTGTATCTTTTCAACCAATAAATAACATTTTCTTGCTGTTACACATAAAAAGTTGAATCAGTAAGCAATCAGACACACCCTTTCTCAGTTTGATACAGTTTTCCTGTTACAGCTTTACTTGGTCTGGTGTGACCAGGAGCTTATGGCAGCTAATACGGACTTTAGATAGATATTGCATACATTACAGATTCAGTATCACAAAAGTTAAAAAGGAAGTAAATACATCTTACCTCTCCAGGAAACAGCCTTGTGGTTCAGCCCCTGTCAATCCACTATTCACTACTGACACACCACTAAACAGTTTTCCGATAAAGTTAGAGACTGGGCGGTGAGCATTTAGCAGCTATAGAGTCAGATGTTTATCTCAGGAGTTGGTGTAGTTGAACACAGCACTAACAGGAGGGTGAATAGTGGCCTTGGATTTGTCAGGTGGTCATGAACGTGACTCCAAATAAATGTTAATGTAGCTCTGTGTCTGCTAAATAGGGTAAATAGGGAACTGTTTTTCTAACAAGATCACAATAACAAGTTTATAAGATTGAAACTATCACAAAGTTGTGTTTGCAGGTTGTCGGCTGCCCCCCAAAATTGCCAAAAACACAATAAATACAGGTTTAAAAACAACTAAATCAAGGAAAACCTGGGAAATTAATGAAAAATTCAATGTGCCACTATACTGTAATTGGCACTTGTTTCCACAGTGGCTGCTATTCAGTTCCATCATATCTTTTTAACTTTAATTCACAAGTAATAGTACTAGTTAAGGAATATAAGGGAATTACCACTGGCTTACAGGCAGTTTTGCCTTTTCATACAAGTGGAAAATGACAAAAACTTATCATATTGAGTTTTTTGGTAGAAAATCTAATCATATTGGGGTGGATAAGATAATAGAATGCAGGTATTTGAGCCATGTAACATTACACTGTTTGTATACTGCTGTATTACAGTGGAAAGTCAAATCAACACACACTATTTTGCCTGATTCAAAGATTTCTGATGTTAATTCAACTTATGCATCAGAAGTATCAAACTGTTCCAATAGTTTGAAAAATTTAAAGTCTGAAAATAATAAAATCATTTTGTTAATTCCTAACCATTCACCTCACTATGAGCACTGACAGTGTGCCACAGCTTCTTTTATTGTGAAAAGCTAAAAACACGATCTTCACTTTATTTTCAGGAAGCAGCCCCCAGCCCCCAACGCTCAGCTGAGGTGACCTCCCCAGCTGCCACAAGGTAAGCCAAGGTAAGCCACAGTGCACAGATGCTGAATAAAGTGATGTTGTTTGCCCAGTGGATTTGAAGTCCGGTGATGGTCAGAGGTGATGGGGGGTGATGAGGGCGGATATGTGTGGGGTGGAGGCAGTTGGCTGAGGCCGGTCACGTTCGGCCGGCACTGCTTGGTCCGCCATGTTCCTCTCCCTTCAACGCCTGCCGAGCTGTAAATATTTACAGAGCATCTTGTGAGAGGCCTGAGTGTTTACTGCCAAAGCCTGTGGGTCTTCAGCGCGTGGCATGTGTGCATGAGAGTGTGTATGAGCAGTGCAGAGGAGATGCTTCTCTTGGTCCTCCTCACACAGTGTAAACCCTCAGCTGTGTGTGTGTGTGTGTGTGTGTGTGTGTGTGTGTGTGTGTGTGTGTGTGTGTGTGTGTGTGTGTGTGTGTGTCGGATGAGGCACTTCCCTTGGTCTCTCCACAGTTTACTAACACTGGCCCCTGGCTCTTGTTCAGGCCCCGACTCTGAGCTCAATCTATGAATCAACAGAGAGAGCCGGCGAGCGGAGAGGCGGTCACATCTCACTCTACCTTCTCTGACCCCTGCAAATGACAGAGAGAGAAAGATGGGAGAAGTGCTTGTTTACCGCGCCCCACCCCGTATATGAGGCTGTGGGGCTGACATCACTTTGCGGGTGGAACATTCTCATAAAATATGTTTTCTTCACTCTTTTCCAAATGTAAATAATGCAGAGGGTGCAAATACCATTAAGGGCACGGCCAGGCTATTTGTAGTCAAGCAGTTCTGTATAAGTTTGTTTCCAGATTCATGAAGCCCAGGTTGAGCATGTGGGCTGAAGTTTCACTGTGGTATGGTTAATGAGGGACACACACCTGGCCTGGCTCTAATTCTGTCTCCAGCTGCTTTATTTCGGAAATCAGAATATTCTTGGATGCCTTTTAATCTGCTACAGAGATCACAGTAATTTTACCAAATAAGATAAGACCCTGTTCCAGGGCCGAAAACCTCCAAAATCCATGCATGAAAAAGCGAATTATTCCTTGACAAATGAATGTTACAAAAATAATGTAATATACAATATTCATTGACTGCCTGCATTATCTGATAAATAGATTTTGCTGTCTTTACTATTCTCTCAATCCCACTTCCATTAAAACAAATCTGTCCAATTTTCCCCACAGCTTCTCCATTGCTTTATTATAGATCACATGGCAGGTGACAAATTCAAGGAAAAAATCTGATTATATGAGTGGACAAGTATGACAAATGCTTCCATACAGGGCATGAGGAGGTCACTAAATACAATGATGAGTCTGAAGATGATGTGACTCATATGCTAACCCAGTTAAAAACCTATTGGATATATTGGACCGACTTGTTAGACAGCGCTCTCCACCACCGTCATCAAAACACCATAAGGAATATTTTTTGCAAGTATGGTCTTCATCATCCCAGTAGAGTTCAGAGAATCTATGCCAAGGAACACCAGAGGCTGTTGGTTTTTACTTTAAATTGTCACCCATGTGTATATTCATCAAATTTTCTGTAAGACATCAGTTAAAAGATATCATGCATGTCTTATTTTCCTAATACAGTATGTTTGCTATTAAAAAAACATCTAAATGGAAATCAGTAAATGTATCTGTCCTTCTCAAAAAATAGCAAACAGAATCAATAATTGAAATTACACAGCGATTTCTGTCTAAAGTTTGCTAATGTTAGTAAACATTTGCTGCCCGTAGCTAGACCAGACCATGTAAGAGTGTTGCAACAAAACCTCTGAGTGCACTGAACCCAGCAAGGGTGTGTTTTACTGCTTATGACTTCAACTTTTCAATGGTTATTTCCTCTTTCAAGAGTTTCATATTCTCATTAAATGCTAACACACACTGTAACAGTAGCGCAAGAATCCTTCAGCACTAGTTAATGTTAACCACCATAAGCTAGTGGCCATACCAGACCGACTGGCTGTGGAAGCTAAACCCGAGAGTGTGCTGAATTTATCGGGGGCGTGTTTTGCTTGCTACAAATTCAACTTTTCATTCGTAAGAGAAACAATGTGTTATTTCCTGTTTTAAAGTCCCAATTCAAGACGAAAATATGACACCTATAGGAAAAAAGGAAATGGATCCCAGTAGCACAAACAGTAAATGTCTATCTATAACACCACTTCGTCAGCTAGCAGCTTTGAAAACAGATCTGATTAGTGAACAGTTCAAGTACCCATGAACAAAAGAGAGGAACCTGAAAATAACAATCACTATCTCTGTGCTATATGTGTCACTCAATCTGCCTGTTCAGCCTGTGCAGGCCGACATGACCACGGTCTGAAACTGAAGAGACGGAGGGCAGGCACGAAGCTCTCAAGCCTGGGTATTTGACAGACATAGCTGTAAAATTTAGCATGTCCTATCTAGTTCAGTAAGGGGCTTTACTTAGACCAGGCGTGGTCTCAAAACACGTGATTGGCAGCTGAGCTCAGAGGGCGATAAGGAAGTATCTGTGAGGCGAGAGGATGGGACTGGTTAAGAAGTGAATGCTGGGAGTGTGTGTTGACATTGCCTGGCCTACTTACGCTTTCTGACCAATGGTGTTTAAGACAGAGAGAGCCACACATGAGATCTCGGCCGTAATGAATGAAGCTTCATGGTCATCGCTGCGGTTTGAGAGAGCAGAGAGCGAGAGAGAAGGGAGTATGGCAATAAGTGGGAAGATTGACATAAAAATATTTAATTGGGGTGTTTATTTGGAGAGGATCTTGGCAGTGAGCATGTCCCTGACTTCTTTCATTTGCCTTATTACTCAGTAAACACTTTTCAGCATGGAAGAGAATCCCCGAGGTTAGTGTGTGCACGTTTGTGTACATCTGTTCATGAGTGTGTGTGTGTGTGTGTTTGAGAGTCAGTGTGGATGTCCGTGCACTGGGTAATTACATATAATCATCCAAAATGTTTATACTGTACAAATAGCATAACTATGCTGAGTGAGTGGCTGTGTAGGACGGGTATAGCTGGTGTTGTGAATGAGCCCGGCTGCTCCGTGATTACCCAGGCTCAGGGCCAGGCTCAAATTGTCATGCAGCAAGATAGAGGGCCCGCTGACTCTCTTTATGACCACCATATCCATAGTGCACTATACGACATATCATAAAGACTGTATACTGTATACTGTGTAATGTACTCATCATGCATCTTGACCATGCTTATAGTAGAACCCAGTGGGAGGAAGAGTTCTACGGTCATAAACTATATAAATACCTTTCCCTTGACAAGCTTCCACCACAAAACTTTTTCCAATTAGTCCAGTCACATTTTTCAAACGAATTAAATTCAACACATGCCACTTATTAAACTGTGCTTTGATACACACCTGCCAAATAATAATCACAAAAATATGATATGCACACTAGACTGTACAGAATGTTTGTGTCATTAAATGACTCTCATTTTGCATTTCCTTGCTAATTAGAGCCTGATGTATACTGTCCGGGCTGAAACATTATATTTGGCATCATTTAAATTTAACCAGACTACATTATGTTTTTCTCAGATTAAATAAATGGCACTTAGTACTTTTGGACTTCGAAATACTTTTGTCTGAGCATTGTTTCTTTAAGCCATTAAAGCAGTGTGGTTCTTGGAAGGGTAATGTTGCTTGCTGTTGTCACTCCACCACTGTGGTCCAATGTGAAATATCTAAGCAATTATCGGATGGATTTCAATGGGATTGGTACAGATATCAATGGTCCCCAGAGGATGATTCCTAATGACTTTGGTGATCCCTTGACTTTTCCTCTAGCACCACAGCTAGGTTGACATTTTTGGTTTGACTGAAATGTTTCAACTACTTTTGAATATTTTGACATCAAATTTGGTTCAGCCATTCATGTTCACCTCAGGATGAATTGTACTAACTTTGGTGATCCCATAATTTTTATACAGCGCCATCATCAGGTCAATATTTTAATTTGTCCATTACTTTGGTTTATGACCCGCCTAATGACATTCCCATCAGCCTAAGCTGTATTTTGTCTGTAGTGGTAATTAGCTAGGAATGTATGTAACATGCTTACATGCAAAACTAAGACGACATACATAGTAAACATTATACCAAACCATTAACATGTTAGCATTATCATTTTCAGCATGTTAGCATACTGACTTAGCATTTAGTTAAAAGTACTGCTGTACCTAATACAGCCTCACAGAGCTACAAACACAGCTCATAGTCTTGTTTCCTTTACAACAAGCTTTTAGCGCAAGTATCCATAACCATTCATACAAAGTCAATGCACTCTGAGCCTTTTGATTATTATCATTTGCATCTATAATCTTTTTGCATATGGATGTTATGCATCATTTAGTGTCCATAATGCAATAAGAATGCGCTATGAATGCTCATAAGTACATATGAAATAATAAAAACAGGATGTGTAGGTCACTCTGGTTCTCAGAGTTAGAGTTCTGCGCACCTTTGAGGTTTGACCTACATCTGGCAGAAAGTTAAAGGGGGCTAAGGGTCACCTAGTCCCGGACATGTTGCTGGTAAGGCCATATTTAACTCTATATGCTTGTGTGTGTGTGTGTGAGTGTGTGTCTATGTGTGTGTGTGTGTCTATGTGTGTGTCTGTGTGTGTGAGCTGGGGTGTTGGTTAGTTCTTCTTGGCCTAGTTGCAATGCTCTTACTCACGTCCATATTTCATATCTGTGGCTTTCAAACAAAAGCCGTATGTTGATACAATCTACTGGACAGCCGGGGGAAATGAGTGTTTGTATGCTCACTAATGATGTTTCTATTTCTCTTTCTAATGCAATCCAGTTTTTTCCACTGAGCTCATTAGATAGCCCTGTTTCTCAGCATAACCACATATCTATTCTTCTTTGGGCAGATAGTTTCAAAATTATGCGTTGATGAAAGACACATGGGGTGAAGCCAAATCTTTTCGTATAAAGATTAAGTTAGCAGTGATCTGTATGTGAGACTGTGTGCTTTTTTGTTTACCCAAAACTCTTTTACAGAGTAACATCTGTAGGCTGTGTGGAGCTCAAACCTGCGACCTTGGGGTTTCCGGTAGGCTCAATGTGATGCTAGCCAGATACTAGCCGGCAGCACAACTGCATACAAAGTCCATATACACATGACGGTAGATAAATTTGCACTACGTGGCACTAACCGAGAAAAGATTTGAAAGCTTGAATGAAACTTGAAGCCACTCGAAGAGGAAAAACGATAGGGGCCTGAAGTTAAAGTTTTGGGATCAGTCAGATGCTGAGCTGTCACACTAATGCACGCGCTCACGGTCAGTGAATATGTAGCTAACTAGCTATCGGTACAGCTGGTAGACTGTTCATGGTGCAAATTCACGCAAATAATCTAAACTAGAGGTTTTCACGGGTCCACTTGGTTCCTACTAACTGAGATCAAACCTAACACAAGAGTTGGGTCATGTCCAATTATTTTTTGGATTCAAAAATTTTTTGGTTTCAGGTCTGTGTGTTACTACCCAAAAGGATCCCATTTGTCAATCTACCAGTATTGATTAAGTCATAACTGTCACAGGAAAAAACATGTTTCTTGAAGCAAGTCAGGAGTTTTAATTGTAAAGTGCAGGGAAAAATTATATGTACTGCTGCTCTTTGTGAGCGCATTTGCTTGCTTATTAGTGGCTCATCGTTCTGTTGCCTGAGTTGGTGTAGGGTCTGTTCAGGCTGAATCCATTTTGGATAGGGTCTAATTATCTTCAAGTCTATTTTGTCAGTGACTGGAAATTGATTTCCCGACATGGGTTCATGTACCGCTGATGACAGTTGCCAAAACTGTCCAACCAATGAGTTATCTGTCAGTTTTTGAACCTTAATTTATGCAAGTTTGGTTCAATTACATTTGGATTACAAGTCATAATAATCAATGTTCTCTAGTGAGCAGCAATACATAAAAACAGTGAATCAAACTTGCTAACATTATTGACTTTGTACTTCATTCAGCAGTGGCATCTGTTAGTTAATAACTTGTCGCAGTTGACTTGGCTGGACTACCAATCAGGCAAAGCGGCCACCCGGCTCAAGACACTAGAACTCTTATGGCCCCAAAAGCTCCATTAATTAAAAAAAATGTGTTTGGGAATATGCAGCATTAAAGCACAACATCAGCTGATATAATGAGGGCCAAAATCTAGTTTGAGGCTCAGTATTTCAGTTTACTGCATATTCCTACATAAATTTTTTTTTGAACAAATGACATTGCACAATGCATAAAGGGCGGAAGAAATGGGAAGTAATGGGAGGGGCACCAGCTGATTTTTGGCACTGGGCTTCCTACCACGTCAAAAAATACTTGTATCTGTATTGGCCATTAAAAACCCATTCAGCCTTTACAACTGTTTGCATGTGTGTCCATGTGCAGGGCCATATATCAGCCTGTGGTGGCCTCACATACTGGAGGTCTTGGCTGTGTTTGAAGGATCCGATGTTTGGCTGCCCTGGCCATGTTCACAAACTCAGTGTTAGAGATTTTACTTTACAGACCTGCTCCCACCCCCCACTCTCTTCATCCATCCTCTGCCGGTGTTCTGCAGGCGGACGCAGGTCCTGGAACTGCAGCAGACGGCCGGTCCTCTCATCAATGCTTCCTTTAAGGGCAAGTGGAGCTGAGCTGCAGCACAGACCACCTTTATCTAGCACTCTCAGGACACTCATTCATACACCAGAGAGGGGGAGCTATCTGAAGCAACACACATACAAACACACACACAAACTGAGCAAAGCCTGTGTATGTGTGTACTTGCTTGCTCAAACACCATCGGGGAGCAAGAAAACACACCTCCTGCGCTCATTTGCAGACTCCGTATGTGCATCTGTGTCTGTGTGTATTTTGCATCTGGGACTATGCATACACACACCTCTGTTTACTGTAAATAAAGATAGATTTCATTTTATAAACAAACTCATGTTTATTTGAATGATCAATCTCAAACTCGTGCTTGTGTGCAGGCATTCAGAAGTTTGATTTTTTTGGTGGGCACCATGTGGCCGCTTTTCCAAGATGAATAGCAGATGCCGTCGGCTGTTTCCCATGAAGTTTACCTGGCAACAGTGGGATTTCTCAATGGTGCATTTCACTCTAATAATAAAGAAATTGGTATTAAAAAGATGATTCAGAACCAACCCTGCACATATTCACTGTTGAGTTTGTTTGGGTTGGACACACAGTGACCCACTAACACATGCACACACATACCTCTGTTGTTACTGTAGCTAGTTGAACCAACCTAAATAATCTCTTATTTAAAAAGTTGAGTCACCTTATAAACACACAGACAGAATGGCCTCAAATCACCCCGAGTCCAAACAAAACAGGAAAGTGGATGTTACTAATAAGGAAAAAATGTGTCCTAAAACAAAGGAAATTGGATTTTGTTTCTTTTCTTCTCTTTTTTTTTGGTAATCATTGGTAATCATATTCGTTCATTCATAAATTGTGCTTATTGACATAGAAATCTGCCTTACACTACCCTAATTTCAGATGCTAAAACGTAGCCAAAATAAGCCTTTTTTCATTCCCATTTGCAGTACTGTTCGCTTAATCTAAAAAAGTTGTGAAAATTGAGTACAAGCATAAACCAGAAACCAGTGCCATCTTATTAGCGTGGTCAAGTACAATGTGAAAGCAACAAATTTTGCATGTCGTAACGCTAACTGATGACAATAATGGACTTAATGGCAGATGGTGAGTCATTAGGCCCGAAATGTTTAGACTGCTTGACCTAAATCGCAATCTGTCTCTATCATTTCTGTGTGTGTGTCATTACAGTACAATACAACAGTTATTTACCCAAGGCCAGACCTTGTGCAACAGTCATTTGCAAGAGAGACTGTTTTGGAAACTCCTTAACCCCATTTACTGAAAGTGAAGCCTGCACAAAGTCACAAGCATCTCATCAGAGAAACCTGAGTGGAACAATGATAACTGTTTTCCTCTCACAGTTATGTGATCGTGATTTGCAATATAAGCTTCGTATTTTGAGCTTAACAGAGCATTTCCTCTCCTTCCACTGAGCCACCAACCCTCCACACACACTTGCTTCCCTAGGTGGCCATTAGGTAAGCTTTGCAGACTTAGTTACTGCTGCTGCAGCTGTCAAGCTTTCCATGGTCACATGGTACATTAAAATTTATAATGATAACAGTGGCAGGTTTGCCACTCGAAATTCTTCGTAATTTTTTTAAACAGTGGGTCCTTGATTTGGACAGAGGTAGGCTAAAGCAGGCTTCTTGTTTCCAGCCAGCAACGGTCAGCTTTGGTGGCTGAAATCACAGTTGATGCTTCATGAGTTGGTTGAAAAGGGTTGACTTTTTTAATGTTTCCAGCTGACTAGTTTTGAAAGAAGAATCTGGCAAAAGGATTCTCTACTCACTTTTGATGGCAGCATTGTGCTAACTGAGGCTAAAGCTGCATTTAGCTTACATATTTGTTTGTACTTTCAATCAGCGGGTTTCCCTTTTGAGGCTTAAAGCTTTTAGGGTGAGGACTAATATGCTATCAGGGATAGCATTGGGGTTGCTTCCCAAATCCAGTAAAGAACAGGACAGAGCTGCTAGCAATAGTAATGACAAACAATCTTTAATTTGAGCAGATAAACACACAGTTTATTCTTTACACTTTTACGCTTGTGTTTTTGTCTTTTGTAAAGACTAAAAAAAAGACTCCAGCTTCTAAAGTTTTAATGCAGAATATTTCTGTTAATAGAGCCCAATGTACGCTGCTTCAACATGTGGAGAAATCCAGTTGAAACAACAGTTGCCAGTGGGACTTTAGTGAATGGTCACGTCCAGCTGGAGGCATTCACAAGCATATATCACTGAAATAATATTGATGGGAGCGCACATCATAACCTCTGTGTCTCATATCCACATAAAAATCCCCAAGGACTGCTGCTCTCCAGAGGAAATGAGAGGTTTGAGATCTCTCCGTTGATAAAGTGGCAAACCTGTCACTGTGTGTTTACACCGCGGCAATTTTTGCTGCTTCCCACCGCCTTCGACTGGGCCAGAACTTCCAATTCAAGTCAGCTTCCAATGCTGCTGTTTATTAGAGGATCATTAAATAGAATGTTTTTGAAAAAAAATATTTTTTTATTTTTTTCATTCCCAGAGAAGTGTATGAAGTCATTCATTAATGGTAAGAGTGTTTTAGTCACTCTTTGGGCCCTGTATTTATTCCTTGTCAAATATTTTGGCATGTGAATTCATATTCATAGAAGTAGTTTCCAGCACTGAGGTTGAAATTTACTGATGGGTTTTTTTACTCTTGTAAAAGTCTTTCCAACTGAGGCCAAGAGGCAAAATGTGTGAAGACTTTGTGTGAGAGAAATAAGGTAGAGCTGAAGAGGAGATGACCAGAGTTAAATAGCTGAACAAATTCTTAACATTTGAGTTAAACTGCTGTAAAATTGGGATGGAATTTCTTACATTAGGACAGTCCAGGTCACGTCAGATAGAGGCTTTCATTCCATGATACAAATGTGTTAAACCTTTTAGGTACATTATACCAGTTGCCAGAACTTTCTTACACATATTGTCCTTTGTGTAACATTTTACAGTGCCAGACAGGATGGTATTAATGAGAAAAAAAATACATCAGCCAATAACAGCCAGATGTTATTCTCTGCTGATACAATGGATTTGATACATTTTGATTTACCAATTTGGTGTAACTTTGATTGGTAGGCATGGAAATGTTGTTATAATTAACCAGGATTTCAGATTAGTATAATGATGGAGTTGGCAGAAAGCCATAGACACAAAGATCAACATTTTCTGAGTGTCTCTTCTGTGCTCTAATTATTATTTTACAAGTGTACAGTGTGAATATGTTCTCAATGACTTCTGTTGCTCTTTCTTTTACCTTAAAGCTGCACTAAACAATGGATCAAAATATTATGTATAATATCAAAGGAGTCACTCATAGTGATTGACCCACAGAGAATTATAACCTGACTCTGCAGTTCACCTCAGCTCTTTGGAGCATTTTAGAGTCTCTCAGCTCATTGTTTTGGTTTTGTGACCAACAACTTTACTGTTATGGTTCAGTCTCACCGCTCTCATTTGTCTGGAGGCCAGTGAATTGACTCCAAATATATGCTAATATTGCTCTGTGTCTTTTGGATGTGTAAACAAGTAACTGCTTGCTAACATGTTCACCATGTCAGTGTTGTGTTTTCAGCTTTTTCTTCTTCTTCTTCTTCCAATAAATAAAAAAAAATCAGTTATTTTCAAAATGCTCACAAATTGGAAATGATCATATGTTTAGTATGTGATCATTGGATCAATAAATAGACTACTGTTGCAAAACATCTGCCTTCAGCAGCTTTAGACCAAAGATAACAGTGTCAGTGGCAGCCTTACAAAAGGCATATATCATTCAACCCGGGTGAATACAATAAAATAGAATCCCTCTTCTCATGATAAATTCTTAACTCCCTTTAATCTGTCTCCCTCTGGCACTAGGTCTAAAAAGGGATTACTCCATCTTGTGATGCAGAGGAATAGTAATTGTCACTCTGACAATGGCAAGTCAAGTCAAGTTTATTTGTAAAGCCCGATATCATATAAAATTTCTCAATGCATTTACAGGGCCTTAAGAGCATATCTTAGTCTGACTTTCTAGGAAAACAAGGAAACACTCAGACAAAACCTTAGCACACAAGGAGAAAAGGAAGAAACATAAAGATTGGACAACTGGAGGTGAAACAAGAGCTGTGGGCAGGAAATGGCAATTACAAACAACTGAACAAAAAGTTTTGACTACAAGTAACTGTAACTCAGTTACCAGCTGGGGAAGTTTTGCTTGTCCTCGCTCCATGACTTCACTCCTGCCCAGCTGTACTCCTGGTTGCAACACTGACCTAGATTTTCACTTAAAGATTACTCTGTCTGTGCGTGCGTTCACGTGCATGTACTGTATGTAACATGATGAGACATGGGTAGTCATGCTGCTGCTCTCCATCAGGTTCAGTGAGACCACAGGCCAACTTTGTCCAAGCACAGTTCTGTACAACTGGGCCTCACATACTTAGACACGCACACGCACACACGCAAGCCTTTACTTTGCAAACAGACAACTGTGCCAATGATGAAATGTGCACGGTTTACTCAGGTGACTGGAACTTGACGTGATAAAATGAAAGATGATGACAGCAATCAAATTATAAAGATCATATACAGTCATTTGTTACAGTGCATGATCAGATTTCAGACTAATTAATTTCTAGAATTACACTTTATACAAAATCCTAACAGTATTTTAGATTATGCTATGAATAGACTCAGTGAGACTGAGTGAGTTTTCTTACGGACAATAAGGCGAACACAGTATTACACACTGGTACTGCACACTAGTATTAGATCCCCGATGGTGAGACGGCATGTTAAAGTGTTTAAATTCCTTGCTCTTGCCTCTTGGTGTACATGGAGGAATCTCAGGCCCATCCAATAAAACAGAGTGTGTTTGTATGACTCCTGACTACTGAGGGCTTCTTTTCACATCACCAAATACTGTACATTCCTCCAAATGGTAAACACGTCCCGGACTCACACACACATTAACACATACACAAGCTGAAATACTGCTGTGTTGGTGCACAGCACATAAATCCGGTGAGTCACAGATACCTGATGTGATAACTGTGGTAGTAAGTGTGCAAATGAGTGTGTGCGGGCACGTGTGTGTGTGTCATTAGTGCTATACGCTGCCCGACCCACCTGAGGAGCAGGGTAGGGAACAGCTGGAACGAGGCAACAACATCTGTCAGTCGCGTCAAACAAACAACCCGTCTGTGTGTGTATGTGTTTCTGAGTGTTTGTGTGTGTGGAGGGGTTGTATGACTTGTTTGTACACCCATCAGTGTTAACCTCTGCCACCCTCTCCACCTCCCTCACCCCACCAAAGCCTCACAAGTGCAAGACCTCCGTAGGCCTCGGGGTTAAAGTCATATCTGCCCTCGGCCCCCGATACTGTTATCAGCTGAAGTGTGCTTGGTTTCTGTTGGGAATGGGTGCATGCTCCTGGCAGCTGAAGGTTCACCTCAGAAGGAAGTAGTTGTGAATAAATACCGTAAAGATTGTGATAAGATATTCCGTTAGAGCGGCCTGAGTGATCAAATAATTCTTTGTCTCTAACAAGGCCTGATCAAATATTCTTGCACAGCAGTTTGCACCAGCATTTTAATGTTATAAAACCACTGCATTGGAGATATTACCTTTTTATACCTACCAGTTAACAGCTCAAAAGTAAGGAATGGCTAGTCTGAATTTGCCAATTTTACAAATCAGACTCTTATTTACAAGTTGTGGAATTACTACTGCATTTGTGAAAAAGATTTATAAAGCCTTCTGTGACTCCAGAGGGAACTGTGTGAGGATAATTGCCTCGAGTGATGTCACTTTAGTTAGAGCCGTTTGGTGCTGACGTCTTTGAAATGAGAAAAGTACGGGGGTGTGGAGTTAAAAAGAAGTGAGCTGACCAGACCTCTGTAGCCCGCGCCTCATCTATGCTCGAGGCTAGCGATTCAAGGCTATATTAGCTGCTACATTCTAGTAGGCACCAGACTCTCCGACTACTGTTGGCAGTTGAGTTGCATTGTTGGCATTGAGTTGGTGCCAGATTTTGACAAGGAAGAAGAATGTATGAAATTAAAAAGATGTTTTTTAAACTGTCAATCATGAGTAAGACAATGTAATATGAGTTCAATTATAAATCAGTGAAGTACTCTTTTAATAGATGTTGTCATTTATATATATTTAGTAAGTCACTAATTAAATCCCCTGAAATTGTATATGTTTTTAGTTTTATGCTTTTAAAAATGTAAACATTTTTTAATTATCGTGAATAAATAAGCAACAATCAAGGTTAAAGATTGAAATTAACATCCTTAGTTATTATTTTTTAAGAGGTTAACACTCAAAAACTCAAAAAATATATAAGTATTACAATAAGTATAAGGACAGGAGGCACATTAATGCTGCATCTTTTATTCAGGTTTTCCTAATCTGCATGCAATTAACTGATATGATTTACCAAGGGAACCAATCTTGACACAATCAACGTCTTGGGCCAACTTTTAGGTAAATTCTGAGTGAAGGACACTTAAAATGTGAAGACCAGCAGTGGTGTTTGTTGATACGCAAGCTCAGAAAACAGATAAAAAATTTAGTGATGCTGAAATAGAAGTAATCAATGGAGAAACAATATTCCGAAGTCTGAAGTTTGATAACTTCGCAGCAACTTTTCAAACTCCTTGTTTGAAAAGTTCAGATACTGTTTTCGTGCATCTATACAGCTACTAAACACATTTAGTAAAGCTGGCTATAGGGAGCTGGTAAACCTCACAACATGACCTTAAAGCGTCAGTTCACCCAAACCACAAAAGCATATATTTTATCACATAGTATCTTCGCAGATAGTTTCGCTTTTACATGCTAAGGTTTTGAAATATCCAACTCTACCACCACCTCCGTATAAAGAAGTCAATGCAATTTGATTTGTGCTGCTTGAAACACTTAAAATTTGCATTTCAAAAACAGCAGGAAATACATATCTGTATTATTTACAATTATTGAATATCAACAATATAATTTTTTTTTCATGACAATTCAAGCTTAAAGGGAGGTGTGACAGGTCCCAAACCTGACTTGAAGCCAGGTGTCATACTTGCAGGGTGTATGTTCCTAAGTCAACTGAGCCATTGTAAAAAGTCCCACTTGTGGATCAATTGATTATCCAACCACGCTGCTGTTTTTGCTGTGGTATCTTGGGAAATAAGTCCATCTCCATGTATCACATGCTGGTTCACACAACTGAGCTCTCTTAGGCTCAGTCACGTCACAGTGTATTCAACTGCTTTGTGAAAACAACACCGCATCCATTCAGTCTTTATCACTGCATCAACAGTCAGGGGAACACATGGCTGTCCTCACAGTGCTGTCTTCCCTCTCTATCATATTTCCCTCTGTATCTCTTTTTCCTATTCTGTCCCTACACCCTGAACAAGAAACGTTCTATGTAGTACCAGAAAACAGTTCTTTAGACCTGAAGCAGAAAAACTTTCGGTATTATAAACAACAACAGGTTACATAAGTTGTTTATTTGATTGGCCTTTTTTGAAAACAAATTAAAGGTTATTATAGCTCCATATAGAACCACTCACTAAACCAAATAACCACTGAAGAGCTCTTCCTTTCCTGGAGAGAGGTTTCTGACATTCAGGAAGACTGCTTTTACCTCTGGATTGGTTTACGGTAGCGTAGGTCCTAAAAAAACCTTACTTCATACAGTTCAGCAGATAAATGGGTTTAGGGTGGATGGCTTGCTATTTACCACCCTAATACCTATTATTTTGGACCAGTGTATAGCTTATGTGTGTGTGCTTTTCAAGGCGCATGACTTTTAAATGACTATTTTTGTTGGTTTTGGTTGAGTGTTTGTGTGTGAGAGGGAGAGAATGTGTGTTTGCCTTGTGTGGTTTTCCTCCAGCTGTGGAGGGCTGGACTCGGCCTCCTTCACCATCATTACAGCCAACAGAACTGGAGGGAGACAGAGGACATTAAATATCAAAATCATGGATAAATCATTTCAATGAAGTGACATTTTAGGTGCCATATAAGCTCACTAGTTTGTCTCAACATGAACGAACATGTTAATTTAAGCGTTGTTTGTGCCTGAGACCTAATTATTTTCGCAGTGATACAGCTGAACATTATTAGACCATGTCAACTAGTTTGTACAATATGGTAGTATGGCTTTGCTAGTTATTGCTACTTCACTGTTAGCATATTTAATTTGGACAACAGCTAACATATCTAGTGGATGGTAGCTATACACATCATCATGTTCACAACAAGCTAGCCTTTACAAATGCTAACATTATCAGCTAGTTAAAGACTTACCAGCTAGCTAGCCACAAGTCAGTTAAGCTACATACACTGAATTAAAGTGAACTAAATACACAGCATTTTTTTCAGTTTCTATTTCTAGCTTGGTTTTTATTTATCCCTACAATAGCTATCCAATTCTGAAACTCAATGATAGCATCATACGCAGTTTCTAGATTTGTGATGGTTCTTCAAGCCTGTGCACTACCAATTATCTGATAACATGCTTCATAATTTTAGTTGTATCAGTTTGGCAACACATTGAATATCAAATGATGAATCACATGAAAATCTAGAGCCCTGCGCAGACTTTTGCGGCTGAAAGCATTACAAACTGCAAATCAAAGTGTCAACTGTCACTGACTTCCATTTGAAATTCAAGTGAAATTCAGTGACTGTTGAACACTGACTTGCTCTTTGTGTTGATTTTCAGATGGAAGTCTGCATGTAGAGTGTCAATAATAAACTAAAGGGCAATCCTCAAATAAGTATAGGGTTTCTGAGGTGACACACATAGTCAGTCTCAGCAGGTGAGAAAGTGGCCTGGTGTGTTTTTGCATGTGTGTGTGTGTGTGTGTGTGTGTGTGTGTGTGTGTGTGTGTGTCTGTGTGTTAGGGGTCGGGGAGGTCAGTGGGTGGTTGCCTGGATTCCTTCATGCTAGTATTTAGCCACGCTGCTGCAGACCTTGTGTTTTTAACCATGACAGTTGCTAATCTCTTGTCCCGACAGCCCCCTGACAACCTGACTGACTGGAAATAGAAGTGTTTGGGCATATGTCTGTGTGTGCATGTGAAATTTTGTCTTTCATATGTACATGCTTGAACTTGAAATATGCGTAAGCTGACAAAACAAAGTCCTCTTAATTAGCCTGGGGATATATTTGCTTTTCCCTTAGGATAGCCAAGGGTGACATGATCTGTGTGTGCTAATGTCAACAACAGGATAAATACTCATACAGAACAGATGCAGACATCTTAAATCATGCTTGCTCTGTTCTATCTACAGTCACATTCCCATGTAAAAGTGTTTCAAAAACAAGTTAACTCTTTGTCTCTTCCCTGCCTTCTGCTAACCTGTGGAGGTGGACTCCGGAAACCCTTTATGTTCACATCATGCACATGTTCAGCATTAATGCAATCATATAGAACATGAAGTGTTTTAACAAAGAATATTAAATACAATTAAAATATAATAAAGGGATTTAGTATTTAGGTGGCGACACCTGTAAAATATTATTTAGGGAGATAGTATTTCCAGAAGGTGTAACTGAAAACAGTTTGCATCAATAATCATAGTAGAGTGACTTTAAAGTGTGCAATCATTTATGACCTTCAATAAGATTGCTAAGTAAACATTAAATATGGACTTTAAGTTTCTTTACTTCGTGTACATCGAACCAAATATGTTATTTGATATATCTCTTCTTACAAAGGGTGCAATATTGACAAAGCTATACAGCTGTAGCTACTTTCAGTGCTGCTAACTTGACAATACGTTTGTCTCTGAACTAAAAGTAGCACATGAACGCAGACAAAGCTAAAAGGCAGCTCACCAACAGTTAATAAGTATGTCAGCACATAACTACGCAATGCTGAAAAATAATACATTTTTCCACATACAATACATTTTTTCCTATCAGTCAAAAGTAGTGACTACTCACAGTAGGTAAACTACTGTAACTGGCAAACTAACTGCTAACACGCAGCTGCCAGGAAGACGCTAGTGCTAGTCAGTCACATACCTTTCAGAGTTCTCACAGTTTTACTGTACTGTTTCGATTACTTGGTATTACTTGGTATTCTGTTCTTGAGATTGTCCATCATTTCCTTAAATAAAGAGTTGATGAAGAGGGAGAAAAAGCTCTCAGAGCTAACTGTGAGGTAGCAAGCTTGTTAGCTTTGCTTGTTAGCTTTGCTTGGACAATAAGTTCACACAGTTCAAAGAAAGGACGGATCTGTACCATCAACTACTGTCTCATAACTGTCTGTAAGTGATTCCTCTTCTGTGGAGCAGTTTGTACTCCAACAGAGGAAACTTAAGGTAAGGTTGAGTGGATGGTACAACACAGCTATGATAGTTTCCTCAGTTTAGGGACTCTGTCACCATTGACAATACTGCTTGGTATTGATCAATGGCGCAATTTTGCATGTTCACCAAAGTTGATCTCATTGCGAGAAATTAAACCAAAAAAAAAAAAGGTCTATAAATTAATGAATAAGATTAAATTTTAATACCAAATTATAATAATAAGAAAAATTCCTTTTTGTTTTTGGTTTTTGTTTGTTTTTGGTGGTTGGGCAAAAAATGAATAAATAAATAAATAAATAAATAAATAATGTCTTTCTCAATTAATTATGAACTGCTTTCACATTAAAATTACTTTGTAAATTTCTGACTTCAAAACAGTTTAGGTTTTGATGATGCAAGTAGCACCATGAACTTCTGTACTGGTACTATGTTTATGTGATTTGTCGTTTATGCAACATCTACTCCACATCAACATGCTTGAGGGCAAGTAGATAGCCGAGTGACACCAGACTCAGCACTTATAGTAAAACATCATTCATGTCTTAGATAACATTTGAATTCCTTGGCGAGTATCCCGATTAAATCTCACTGACACAGTTACTTAACTCTGCCACAATGTAGGTCAATGATCTAATACACACAGTTAAAAGCAGGAGTTTTATTCCAGCTCTTTACCCACAATACTTTATTTGATGTCTTTCTATGCTTATTCAGCACAGAAAGTAATGACAGCCTAAGTATATATGTATGTTCCTCTCCCGCGGTCTCTCTGTTACTGGGCCCCTACATGACGTGCCTGAGAGAGTGGCATGAGTGAGGTGACTGAGTTCACAGTGTATGTGTGTGTGTATGTGTGTGTGCGTGTGAGTGAGGCAGAGAGAGGGTTGGAGGGAGGTAGAGATAGACGGGACAACCGGGGTCGGCTGACCACAGAGGAATTCTCCCTGCAGGCCTTGGGGCCCACAGCTGATCGTAGCACATGCTAATTAGTTCACCTCAGTGTATATACACACACAGTCACACACACATAACCCTACCACAGTCTTACATAGCAAAAACACATCTTTTACACACATATCATTTATAGACTCTCCTGAAATCCATCAAAAGTTGTACGTGACTTGTCTCTCTCACTCTCTGGCTCTCTCTCACAAACACACATACACACACACACACACACACACACACACACACACACACACACACACACACACACACACACACACACACACACACACACACACACACACACACACACACACACACACATCTGGTTGAGCTGCACACATACACACTGTCTATCTCTGTCCTTGGGGAACATGACGGCGCAGTCAAATTACACAGGACTTTGTCACATACATGACATTGTAGTGTGGAAGTGGGTCAGGCAGTATTTGCAAAGCACAGTGTTTGTTTTAAAGTGTGTGGAAATCAGATGGGTGGAGTCACCCGAACCAGGACAGTCTTGTCAGTATCTCAAACTATATTTCGAATACCAGGGGACACAAACGTTTTTTCCAATGAAACGTGCAGCAGTAGCAGTAAATCATTATTATGCATAGTTGTATGGAATCTGTATCACATTAGAAATACTTCAGGTTGACCGCTTCCCATAGACAATTTTATAATACATAAGTAATCGGTCACAGCGCACTATAACCATATCAGTGGTTTTCAAGATGATGTTAACTATGATGCTGTGCTCATCAACAAGCACATATTTCTGGGCGAAAACAAACAGCACAGTGTGGGAAATAGGTCTTTCTACATAGTATATAGTATATGTACTATATAGTATATATTTGCTACTAATACAATAATAGTTACATTTTTGTATTTAGGTATTGTATGGCATTCTTATTGGAGTTCAACAGTCAGATTCGGATAGCAACTAATGATTATTTTCATTATGATGTTTTTCAATAAATCGATCTGATAGTCTTGGAAATGTGAAGAAATTGTGAAAAATACCCGTCACAAGTTCTGAGAGTCATAAGTGACATCTTCAAATATCTTGTTTTGTCTGACTAACAGTGGAAAACTCAAAAGATATTTTAATTAAAATTACATTGATCCACCAGTTACTGGTTTTAATGTTTTGTCTGAATGGTGTGTATATATAAACACTATATACTGTATGTATATATCTATATATCTCTATGTATATATCTAGATATATATACACACGCACTGTATATCAGTGTATATGAAACAGAAAAAAAACTGCTAATCTTCACTTTTGAGAAGCTGGAGCTAGAAAAAAAAATTGCATTTATTTATTGATTTAAGAACTTAAATGATTAATCGATTATCAAAATGTTGTCAGTTAATGTTTTTCACATGACTAATCATTTAACTGACTGATGTGAAATGACCATCTTTGTAACAGAAGAAAAAAATTTGAAAAGACTTTAAAAAAGAAAAAAGTTGAGAAAAAAAGAAAAAAAAAACTGGACCTGTGCTGATGGGGAAATCAATGTTTTCGTGAAATCTGCCAGTGGAAAATGAGACTATTGGTTTCATATGTTTAGCCTCACTCTCAGTCCATCTACTGTACATGTACTTTGCTAAGTAAATGTAGTGTATGTGCTGAAAGTAGTTCAGTTGTTACACTCTGTGTCACAGGTAACGTGAGATATTGAGGTGTTGACCATCATATGACCGGATCACTGCTCTATAAAAACAAAGCCACATGATCTATGCACACACATTTGGACACGAACACACACACACACACACACACACACACACACACACACACACACACACACACACACACACACACACACACACACACACACACACACACATACATACACATACGTGTTCAATGGGAAACATCACACCACCTCTTTCTCTCTTGACTTTGCAGACCGCACCCACTGTTGACATGGCAACCCTCGACAAGTTGGACGTCATGGCCACCTTGACTCCACCCTCCTCTCTTCTTGGATTGTGCTAATTGATCATGAGACTATGGAAACACATAAGAGGGAGGGCAGCAGAGCTAGGGAGAGAGGGAGACACACATGAAAAAAGAAACAGATGTAAACAGAGAAAGAAAAAAGATGAGGAGAGAAGGGAAAGTCCACCACCTAGGGACTGAGTTAATTTAAATTTATTGAATAACTCTTGATGTCAGTTTTTCAATTACTATAAAAACTCTGGGAAACTAGGGTCCAAGACTTTTGGGAAATGTGTGTGTGTGCGTGTGTATTTGTTGCATGCATGAATGAAGATTTCTAAAGAAACTTTATGAATTTAAATTCTATTTTTTTTAATTCAATTTAATAGTAACAATGATTTTATTTTAAGGGTTGCTTATTTACAACAAAACATATTTTCACTGTTTAAAACAACAGGAAAAGAGACCATCTTGCGATGAGATCGTACCAGCCGCGACGCCCATCAACATGTTGACATTCTGACCCATGGGTACTCAGTAGTCATCACTACATTATTGTAGTCACAGCTGGTGGGATCCCATTGGTAGAAGGTCTCTGGTTTTACCGAATGTATTGGAGCAGACGGGAATGATTGAAACTCGGACACAGTGATCTGTGACATAAAGTGAATGTGGGCCAGGGGCATAAAGGGGGGGGGGGGGGGCAATGGGCAATGGGCCCTTCCCTACCTCCAACCCCCTACTTCTGGCGCTCTTGCTTGGACGACACACATCTTCGAACCTGGCCTTCATTTTGAGCTCAGCTACACACCTGTAAGGTTTCATGACTGTGTCTTGCAAGGTTGTGACATTTTTGCAGTGAAAAATTGTCCATTGACAGACAGATATATAAACACCGGCCAAATAACCCCCCCCTCACACACACACACTCACAAGGTGAAAAAAATATCAGCCCCCCTGTAGCGGCTGGTAAGAAGGTCATCAGTTCCTTCTCTGGATTTCCTTGTGACCCACAGTATACGCTCGATTTTACTGCTCTGTTCAATACATCGCCTATGGTCTGGCCTACAGTCCATGCTGCTCATATGAAAATAACCGTTCAGTCCCACCTTTACATAGTAGTGCAGGAGCCTCTGGCTGCAGTATCCTCTGATAAACCACTTTATGATGAATGTCTCTTTACATAACACACTATGAGGCCCATGTGGTCTTCTATAGCTTAATGGGAAACACATGACACAGTGTGGATGTATTGAAGGCAGTCTAAATAAGAAGACAGCTAAAGGGTTCAAAGAATCAAAAAATTCCAAAAAAACATAGTTTCTCAAGTTTGGTTTTATTTGCATGGGTTTTGAGATATTTATCCCAGAGATTTAGAATAATAGTATAGTAAAATTACATTAAAAATCTGTCTTTGTAAAAACAGGGTTTCTGTTACTCAGGACCATCCACAAAACACACTTTCACAGTTTTCAGATGGACTACATTTTGAAAAGGTGGTTCCAGAAAAACGTGATCCATCGTATAGTGAACTGATGCCCTGATTTCACCTCTGGGCTAATGCCACTCTACTGCCTTCTGTAATTCAGTGCCGTCTCTCATTCAACATTTAGTTCATTGTCCTTCTTAAAAAATTAAACATGTTTCTTGTGCAGCGTGGGAACTTACTGTTTGCATTTTAACTTGAATTCTTCCACACTGATGATTGGTTTCTTTTGTATCCATGATATCCACCAACATTCTCAGTTTACCATGTCAGTTTACCAACCTTTTATCTGTGTTCTCTCATTTTAAAAAAATGTGCTAGTGCTATTGTGAACAATGTACAAATGAATTGTTTAATGTACAAGCAAAGCACTCAGATCAAACTCACTCACTCCTCTGGTTTCCCAATGAATTTGACTAAAAGCAACAAACTGGACCCTTATCATACTTGATAAAGTCTGTCATTAACAATTTGACGTCTTTGTAATTCTGCCAGCACATAAACACCACTAGTCCCATACAGATACACACAAACGGACATTAAGCTCATTACACCAGTCAGGATATTCACATTACACTAATTACAGTAGGTGTCACCCTCAAGTCAGCATGCTGACCTTTACCCTTTTTGACCTATAAACTCAGCTAACATGACCTGTCAGATAGACATCTAACAGAGTCACGTACTGCGGTCATGCTCTTCTGATGTGAGTGTGAGTTTCACTCAAGACTGAATGATTAAATGAACTGTGTACGTGTACAATGAGAAAAGAATCATTAAATCTCAGCTGTTATGTGTCTGTCTCTGTGTGTGTTTGTGTGTGTGTGTGTGTGTGTGTGTGTGTGTGTGGGTGCGTGTGTGCGTGCGTGCGTGCGTGTGTGTGTGTGTGTGTGTGTGTGTGTGTGTGTGTGTGATAGTACTGTCATATGATTATATTAGTCAGACACTGGGTACATTTCATTGCTTCTGCTTAAGCCTGCTGGCAATATGGCTACAAATGTTTTTTTAAAATACACAATTAACAATTATAGCTCAGCTTCTTACACCCATGTTTTAAGGCATCGTGGCACCATGTGAATCTATGAGTGTGTAACTGTGTATTTTTGCTTTTGTTTATGTGTTCATCCCTGAGAACTGTTTTCTCAACCCTACATACTTTGTTTTTCCAGGCCTCTATGTCCATTTTGAAAAAATATCTATATTTAAATTGACTGTTTCAGCAGTGTTTTCATATATGTGGCCTAATACATGTATCTATGTTACATTTGCAGTTGGTAAATTTGCATGTGAAACTATGTAGGGACTGAGAGTATAGTTTAACCCTCAAAGCACTGACTCATATTAGCCCACTAGGGAACTAGTGTTGTCATGCTTTTGCAGCTCTGCTGAGAAACACTCTTTTATCTCTCTTCTCAGAAGATTCTGGATGGATTTATTTGAAACAGCATTCAGATTAGAGTGAAACTGAAAAGGATTCTTGTGATATAAACCACATGCGTTTTATCTTTTCCCTTACTGATCCTGCTCTGACTCAGACTCTGGCTTCTCACTCATTAATGTCTGCATGCCACAATGCATAGTGATTATTCTCATCCCGGCAGATGGCTCCTCTATGTTTTAGGGTAATTGAAAGTATCCTCTGTTATCCCTATGCACACTGAGGAGACAAAACTAGAAAGATTATACCAGAGCTTTATGGGATTATGCTTGAATGGAATTTGTGATAATACTGATAATTAATAATAACACAGGATATTAAAAATACACTAGTGGTGAAAACTACGTATATTACTCAAGTACTGGATTTACAGTTTAGTATTATTCGTAGTTTTATGTTACTTTATTCCTCTACCCCAATTTATTTTGTAGGAAAATGTTGTACTTTTTACTCCACCATATTTATATTACAGCTAGCCTCTGGTCACTATAAAACATACAAAACATATGATTAGCTTATGAATAATGTTAAAGCAAGCCTATGTAAGCTCTGCTGAATGTCTGCCATTGGGGACAAAAGTGACAATGACAGAATAAACTTAAATGCTAAAATGTAGCATTATATTTGTGAACATAAATGTTAGCTCCCACAAGCTACTGGTCTTACCAAACGAAGTAAGGCTGTGAAGGCAAATGCCACTTACACTTTAATTAGTAGTGAAAAGAATCAAATACTATAATACTGTACTATTTTCACAGGAGCTAATTTATATGTATATTCACTTGAAAAAAAAATAGAAAAAAAGCACAATAAAAGAATTTCTTCCACTAATGGTATGCACTTGTGTCTACAATTGCATACAACCCATTCCCATTAAGATTAAATAAAATTTAATTAAACTTGAATGAAGATGAATGATGCTCATGGAGAAAATGGATCCTCTCTTTTAAAATGATATTTTCCAGATGTATAATACAAAAAAGACAATATACAGAAATGCTGACAGTGCAGGATGTAACACGCAAAACACAAACACAAAACAAAAAATAAATAAACAATGGTAATGGCCTGGTTCTGTGAAGCAGTCACTAAGCACCTGACCTGCTACACAACAACAGGTCAGCTTCCCTCCAATAGGACCAGGCTCAGGACAGAGTGTAGGATACCTCTCCTACAGCCATTTCAAAGTGCGTTTATAAAAAAAACACCATCTTCATACCTTGGGGGGTTCACAATAGAGTTATCAAAAAAGTCTATATACACACAAATCTATTCAGGGTGCCATACACCAACATTTGCCTATAAAATTTTCATCACGACCTTTTGTTCAAAGCTGACATGATTAGACTCAAAGAGCCTGTGTGGCCGCTGCCAAAATCTTAAATAACCAATGCTGCCTGCTCCATAGATACCAAATCCAAATAATCTTTACGCCAGCTGTCTATATTGAAACAATTCAATTTCCTCACCTTCCAATTAATAATTACTGTCCGTTTGACTGAAGGAAAGGTTAATCCATTTAAGTGTTGTAATTCTTTTGAGGTTCCTCTGTCTACCTTACTTCCCAGTAGACCCGCAGTTGGACATAATGGAAATTTTTATCCAATATATTTGCACAAAAAAATCTTTAACATTTACCCCAAATCTATTTACCTCTGGGAAGTGCCACCGTTGATGCATAAAAGTTCAAGTCACCCCGCAGCCATGCCAGCATATATCTGGAAAATCCGGGGCTCATTTTCTTCCCTATTTTTGGGTTGATATATAACCTCCACAAAAGCTTCATTTGTGTAACTTTATACCTCACACAGTTTCAGACATAGTTTGAATGACACAGTTTAGTTCCCACTGATCTGTTCTGAGAGGTACACCCAGATCTTTCTTCCGTTGTGCTTTTATGGATGCACTACAATCATAAAACGTATGGCCTAATAATCTATACACTATAGAGACAGTTCCTCTGCCAGTGGCTGCATCTCTTATTTGATTACTAAAAGTTTCATTACCAAGAATAATGCTTTTAAACGTGTATTTACACGGAACAGTGAGAGCTGCAAATATTGGAAGAAGGTTGAATTATTTTAACCAAAATTTATCTCAAGTTCAGGAAAATTTACTGTATCTCCATCCTTCAGTAACTGACCAAGCTCAGCATATTTCTATTTCCCCATAACTCATTGGAAAGAGGTTTACCACCAGCTGTAAATAATGGGTTCTTCCACATGGGACAAGATGGCATAAACCACCGACTCTGTGACGTGTATGTAATGCTTTAACCACTTCACACGAAAACAGAATTTCAAGGGATTTGATGCGCCTGTCATATTTAGAGTGATACCAGAAAGAAGCTAGGGAAACATGAAAAATTGATCATCTTAACAGAAATATAAGAAGACGGGTACAGAGGACTAAACACTTTGTCACTACACTCATACAGTGTAGATAAGACGGACATATTTATGGGATGACCGCATGTGGTGTCACCAGTTCTTCACATAATACAGCCTCCAGGTTGGTGATGGAGTAGTACACTTTGAGTGGCTTTTTAACTGATCTACTCAAATAAAAGTGACTACTTGAAAAAAGTACTTGACAACACATTGCAAAGTAACAGATAGCTAAGAAATTACAAAGTGTAGAAATACAGGATGTGCAGCTGTTGTTGGCCAGCACCTTGTAGCTTTTGTTCATGTGTGTCTGCGTGTGTGTGTGTCTGCTTGTGTGTGTGTGTGTGTGTGTGTGTGTGTGTGTGTGTGTGTGTGTGTGTGTGTGTGTGTGTGTGTGTGTGTGTGTGTGAGGCAGGTTTGATACAGTTCCTGATACATATTTCCTGTATTTCCTTGAACTGTGCCTGTGTCTGTGGCTACAGAGTTTCATGTGGGACAGAAAGCCCTGGGGGAGTGGAATAAAAGTTGGATAACTGAATCTGGTTGTGGTCAAACCAGTCATAACCCATAATTCAGCGTGAGGAACACCTCTGGCCTGGGGGGTAAAAAGTTATGAGACAATACTCTGTCTGATGCTTTTTATATGGCGACCAGCTGTCTATCTGGACCTCTACCTGCCTGTCTGCCTGTCTATCTGTCTGTCTGCATCTAATATTACATCTCTTTAAAATCTGGTGCTGCATACCTGATCTACAACCTGTTTATGGAAACTCTATCCTCCCCGATGTGACTGCATCGTCGTCTCAGGCCTCCCAGTCATGCCTGACTCACTTTTCTGAGTTGTTCCCACTGACAAATAGGCTTTCATGCTTCACATAACCCTTTGTGTGTGCGTATTGGGAACTTTTACTCATTCTTAATTGTTTGTGAATGTGCACCAGGGCATGTCTTGCAGTTTCCAAAATAGGTTTGGAAAAGTGTTTTTTGTGTTGTTTCAGGACACAAGAGATTCATCAGTGTAAGATATTACCGCAGTTGTTGGTGGTGTTTGCCTGGAGCACATGAACTGTTGGAGGATACACGCATATCCAGATGTGCACTCAGACTCTGCTTTGTATGCATGTATCAAAATCATTTAACTGCATTACATGATTCAAAACACAGAACCTCTCAAAAGAGTACAGCTGGACCCCGGTGAATGGCATTATGAAGTAAAACATATCTGCAAGTATCTACAGCTTGTAACTGCATTTGTGTCAGTATGGCTTGACACCCACACACATGTACACACCTCCTAATGGTCCTCTGATGTTGAGCTCAGTCCAGTATGTAGGCCAGCTGATAAGAGCATTGGCTGCAGACAAATATCATACAGTGGTGTCAAGGAGACTAATTTCTAACCATTTATCAACATAGTCCTGCTTAATAATAGCTGACACTCTGAGTTATATAAGAGTCATTCACCCTGTTCAACTCACAGCAAGTGAGCTGAGCTATAGTGAACTGGCAGCTTGTTTCTGAACTTCTACAATGTGATTAGAGGTGACCAAGTCCAGCTCATTAGAGTTTAAGTTGGTTGTAAAAGGCAGGTCGAGCGAAGTCCAGTGTCTAGGGCTGATACAAGAAGAAAACGTAACCAAGAAACAAATTTAGGTTGTGCAGTAATATAAGTCTTAGCTCAGCACTTCAACATGAAGTCATATGCACATTAAGGTTAGCAGCTCTTGTGGTATCTTTGCAGTTTAGCAGGCTTTGTCACACACAAGTGCCTGCAATAGATTTGGTTAAAATCTAACTGACAACATTTGCAATGTCAGCTTCCATCTGTCTCATTACTGTAAACTCTGCACAGAAAACAAAAACTGTCAAAAACAGCATAGGGCCTAATGAAGAAACCCTTGGGAAACAAGATCATCGGTCTTACTGTAAGCTAACTTCAGAATGTAAATGGCTGTGATTTAGATATAATGAAGATGTAATGGCTCTAACTTTATGCTATGCTCTTTAGCAGATGAGGCCCTCAATCCCTGGGACTGTCTTTCAGAAATTCATTGTAAGTCACCAACATCTGCAACTTCCCAGAGAGAAGTCCATGAAGAAAAGATGAAGTAAAGCTCATTGATGTGCAAAACTTATGCTTCATAAATTAAAACAATAGCAATATTTTTGCTGAAACACTGGTCTTTTTATAGCAAAGTGCATATGTATGTTCTCCCATTGGAAGCACACTTTAAGAACCAGATGCAAAATGGTAAATATAACATGTATCCTTCAAAATAACACAGCTAGGATTTTATAATTCCTTCAGTTTATTTTTTTAGTTTGATTTGTGCAACAACATCGCACGACTAACTTAAAAAGCTTTTATTTTTCTCCTATATAACAAAATGAACACATAAACATGAAAGTGAAAAGCAGTTGGATTTCTAAAAATTCCTGCAAAGTTAATTGTTGAGATCTGGGAGCGCTTGCTCAGTGTACTCAAATTCATTCAGAGGAAAATAAAAAGGCACACATTAAAATTAATTTTAATTCAAGTTAATTATTGACTTTGACCTACTGTACGTGCTGTAGTTGTGCAGATGCAGTGCTTTTGAAATGAGGAATTACTGCTTACATTGCGTATGGGTTCACTCTAGGTTTAACCTAAAAATAAAGTTGGTCAGATAATCTAACTAAACCGTTGTTTACAACCTCGTCCTTCTCACCCTGTCTGGCTTTGTTGTAGCAATGTCACTTAGTTCCCAGATGTCAGCAATTATTTTGGTGAGTATAAAGTCCTCATAACTGGTAAAACTACAGAAATAAGATGTAAGTTGTAATAAAATGGAGTTAACCTGTAAAACCTACATTATCAGCAGTCGGAGGGCTGCTAAATGGGGTCATGGAGAACAAACCTAACCTGATCTAACCTCATCCAGCCAGCCTCCATGACGCAGCACCACCACTCCATCCAGTATTCATCACCATCTGTGGTCTGCTGCCACTGCAGGACCTGGTTGCAGGCAGAGCACACAGTGGTTAATATGGAAGCGCATGTATGAGGGATGGATTAGGACAGAGTGTGGGGGCAGGAAGGACACTGATGGAATAATTTGGGTTGGAAAAAGTAAATTAGTTGTGTTTATTAAAAGAGATGCATATTGTAGATTTGGAGGTGCCCTTGGTCTAGACTCGAGCCCCTCATCATCTCATCAATTATTTTGTCAGGTAAAAGACAGATGGAGAGATAAAGATAGAGTATTCACCTGAGGAAAAAGAGATAAGGGAAAGAGAGGAAGTGACATCATGCAGAAGGAGATTTCACACCTGTTTGTTACCCAGACTCGGTTAACTCTGACCATGTATGTGTGTGTAAGTTAGGGGTAGTGAAAAGGTGACTGACAGGCACAAGCAGGCTAACCAAACATTCATTTGATCCTTAGTGTGTGTAGGTGGAGAGTATCTACCTCTATCTATGTGAGTACGTGTGTTTGGCTGTGGTATGTGAATGACTGTGTGCGTGGGTCAGTGTGTATAGCGTCCTGCTGACAGCAATGTCCTGGCTGAGATGTGGATAGTTGAAGGTGCTGACAGGATGATGTTGTTTCACGGTCCTGCTTGGGGCTGTCGGGGCAGGCCAGGGCACAAACGCTCCAGCCTGCTCACCTTCTGTCCCCATCATGGTCGGGCTTTCAGTTAAATGTATAGCCCTCCTCTCCCAGAAAGCCCTTCACCTCTTCAACACTTGGGCCTTAATGGTATTTGACAGATATGTACTCTGGTGTTTTTACATTGAAACTGAAAGATCTTTTAGTGTTGACTATCTTGAAATTTACAGCTGCAATCAACATTTTTATGTTAACAATGGATGACCTGACTGTATGTAAAGTGAATAGGGGCACTCATAGTGATGAGCCCAGAGAACATTATCGCCCAATTCACAGTTCACATCAGCTCTGTGGAGCTTTTTAGCATATTTCAGCCTATTGTTTTGGTTTTCTAGCTGTTTTGGTTTAAAGTGGTTCTCACCACTTTGATCAACAACATTTCCAGCAGCAGCAGGCAGCTTTTTACAGGGAAAAAAGCTCAGATGAACCCACTGTAGACTACTCACTCAGGACAAACAGCAGACAGATAAGGTTAGGAACTAGCTGGTGAACATAGCAGAGTATTTAGAAGCTAAGGAGCCTGATTTTTCCCCCAGGAGTTGGTGGAGACCAAAACAGAGCTTAATGGAGAGTGAAGGTTGCACTTACATTCATCAGGTGGAAAACATGCCTCCAAATAAGCGCTAATGTTGCTCTGGATTTAACAACTGTCAGTATTGTGTTTGAAACTTGTTGTGCTGCCACCAAGTTTTTGTTGCCACCAAAAAGAAAAAAGAAGTTAATGCAGCTTTAAACTTAAGATGCAACACTCAAAAGCCCTTAACAGTGGGAGATGTCTTTTTTTCTTAATTTAATTGTGTAAATTTATGAATAACTATGCAGCTGTTTGCAAATTCATTCATCATATCAATTTTATAAGTTAATAATATGTCAGTGTTGTGTTTACATTTGTGCCCTGCTATTCCCAAGCAGCCAAAAAAAATAATCACTTAATACTGCTTTAACAATTCAGAATTAAGTAAATCACCGACAACTGGGATGAGAAACTTCTGAAACCGCATGATTACCATGGTGTGACACTAAAAGCTTAAGATTGCTTTCATCAGAAAAACAACAGCAAATTCTTGAATGATTTACATGAATGCATCATCTCAGTGCCAACTTCTCTAGACTCTGTATATTATGGAGCGCTGAGATTCATTATGAACTGTAAGGTCCTCACTCATCACTGCACACTGTATGATCACTGTATGCCATTACCAGCACATCTATGAATGTACATGAAAAGGAAAGATGCAAACAATTATGCAACATTAGTTAAAATTACTGTCATTGTTTCTCTGGGCAGATTTAAAGCTTTATCACAGGAATTCTGTGCATCATCATCGTCTGTCTATGTAAGGGTGCTTGCTAGGAGGCTTTTAATGCTCTGAATTGCTGCTGTTTTTCAGTCCAATGTTAGAATGTTTTATGGTTGTATTTTTATTTTTTATTTTATTATAACTTTATTCATGATTTTATTAACATCTAACATTTAGCATCCCCATTTGTGCTATTGTTACCCAAGGTATCCTGCCCTGTGACCCTGAAATTGTATTACTGATTGTCCTGCCAGTCATTTCTACCTTCACTGTGAAGGCTGTGTGATGATAAAAGGGAACTCAAACCTTATTAATGGATGTACAGAAGCGTTCTCTGAAGAGAAGAGGTTTTCTTTCGTGGAATAGGAAAAATCCAGATTTGAAGCAACATTTACATGGAAAAAGGTGGACATCTGATCACGGTGGTAGCCTCACTGACCTGTGTGTGTGTGACGCTGTGTGTGCGTGTGTTCAGGGGCAGCTCTGCCAGTGAGAAGGCCAACAGTCTTTCCATATCTGTCATATCCTCTTATGAGAAGGAACAGGCAGAAGGACACACACACACACACACACACACACACACATAAAAACACACACACACACACACACACACACACACACACACACACACACACACACACACACACACACACACACACACACACACACACACACTCACAAAATCACACACACAAATATAATTTGCACACACATAATAGCATCTCAACTGTGTATGTGTGCATGGCAGTTTTAATGTGTTTATCTGCAATTTTGTCAAACATTCATTGTTTCATCCCATTTTTCAGTGTTTATGGTCACAAATGTTTCTATATTTTGTCTTTTTGGTGCTTGTTCTTATGTTGAGATGACATAAAGCTCACTTCTTAACTTAAAGCTGTAGTTGCATATTAGCACATGGAACTACTGCAAACAGCAAAATATATCTGCTTTTGGGCTTGTCACAATTTGGCGTACTCCTTTAAGCGGGCTGTCATCACATGCTGTCATCCACAACTGTCCTGGAGTCAGTGGTGGAGCGGAAGGATGGAAAAAGAAAGAGAGGAAAGAGAAATTAGGACGAGGACGATGACAGATGTTGAGAACATCACCCCTGAGTCATGTGAGGAGATGGATGAGCCAAATCTGACATTTGTATCTGATTTAGTTCTGAGGTCCAGTTTAAATCTTTCTTAGCATTCCACTCTTTTCATCATATTTCCATATTTCCATCCATTCTATATTCACTCATCATACTCCCGTGTCTGTGGTGAGAGAGAGCAGGACCACTGCTTTAATTAAGGTTGCCCTATCATCCTTTCAGCCTGTTTTACTTTTTTCTTCACATTTCTAACTCCCACTTCCTCCCTCCTGGCCACAGAGAGCACGCTGTTTGATAAGAGATATTCTAATTAAAGCAAAGTAGGCCAATGTGGCCAAGGACGTCCGCCATAATAGAGACTAAACAGCAGGGATGGGCACCGAGACTCACTCATACACACATATTGTACCACCCTGTTGAGGCCTTCACTGCAGAGATACTTGGCGGTGATGTTTGAAACAGGAGATAGTTGCTCTTCGAAATGCTAAACTCAGCCTGCCATCTATTCTGTGTATGTGTGTGTGTTCTTTTAACCCTGTGTCTGTGTGAGGGTGATAAAATCCATATTGACGGCTAATGAACTCCACCTGGGTGCTTTATTTCTTTATGATAGCTATTGGTTGTGAAGTGTGTTAGTAAGTAACAGGCTGAAATCCATTTCAAAATCTTATAACCCAACAATTTTCACTTGTTTACCACGCAGCTGGGATTAATCTGGATTGTTCATGAGTAAGTATTGGATTTAAATAATGATTGTTCACTATACTTGGTTGGTGTGTACTCTATGTAGGCAGTGAGTGAGGTCACATTGCAGTGAAGTGTGTTTCTGTTTGGAATGCAGCCCAGGAGTCTGGGAGGCCATCTGGATTGAAGATTGACCTGTCATACCTGCAAATGATCTACAGCCTGCTGGAATCTAGCACACACACACACACACACACACACACACACACACACACACACACACACACACACACACACACACACACACACACACACACACACACACACACACACACACACATTTGTACTTCTATCTTTGTGAGGACACTCATTGACAATGCATTCCCGAGCCCCTTACCCTAATCTTAAAACCAAGTCTTAACCCTCAAACAGCCCTTTAAAGGTGTGTCAGAAAGTGAGGACCAGGCAAAATGTTCTTACTTCCCCAAAATGTCCTCACTCCAGTGGTTTAAAACTCAAACTGGTCCTCACAATATACAGACACACAAGTATATACACACACACACACACACACACACACACACACTGTAAGGGATTTCACTAACTTAATAACCAAAAGCATACACAGACTACGCAACATACACACACACACACATGCACCAATACACACCCCCACAGACAACTCTGCTGATAATCTCTGTGACCTTCACCACTGTGGAGACAAACACGTGCACATGCAGACACACACGTAGACACTAGACTGAAACACAAAGGTACGTTTAAGCACAAAAGAATATAGTAATATGCAGGTATAGACAGCTCAGTAGACCACTAAAACCATTAAGGAAAGTTCATATGTTGACCTTTTAAAGTCTGAATGTTAATGTGAAAGTAGAGACACAAAATGTGTTGTACTGATCATATGTGCGGTGGAGGACACAGGTGGTGCATTATGATCCAATGATTTTGAAACCTGAGGCATTGTGAGGACATGGTATAATAAGGTTTTTCATTTAATTTTTCCTTTTACTGGCACAGAATCAAAGCCAGATTGTGTGTTTACGGTGAAAGATGTCAGGCTAGCACCTGCTAAATCTAAGCTTTGGTGAGAAACATTGCAGTTGCATACAACAGTGGGAGGAAAGGGGCTTTCAACATTTCCAATAAAGTCCAAAAGCCACTTTGTAACACCCCCAATATTTTCCTAATTGGTGCAATTCCTTAGTTGAGTTTAATAACATAATAAAACTGGTTATTGTTCAGTTATAGTAAAGTCTTATCTTTACTGAAAGGATTGTGTTTTGCACAAAAAGTGAAGTTAGGTCAAATTAACTTAAGCTATTACTCTTGAAGGAGTTCTGTAATACCCTACTTACTGACTAACTCACCAAATAAATAAATAGAATACGTAATAATAAAAGCTGACCAGTGACCCATGTTTCCATCCAGACATCAGGTGGCGGCCATGACAAGAATGCCACCAGTGAAACCAGTGGGGGTAAACAACAGGTCAAGGGTCACAACAGCACTTGAGCGGAGGAGGAGGGAGAAGATGACAAGAACAGAATGGCCAGATAGAGGGAAAGAATGAAGAGCTAAACGAGAGAAACAGAGGAAGGTGGCAGACTAGGTGAGTGAGGCAGACCACATTAAAACTGCTGAGCAGCACTCCTGCTTCACTGTGTAGATCCATGTATTTGTTTGTAGCTTCATGAGTCTGTGTTTTTGCCTGCATGTTATTGTGTGTGTTGGTGGTGTTGGTCTCTAAATGTGATGTGATGTATTGGTGACCCTGCATGTGTGTGTGTATTTGTTTGTGTGAGTGTGAGTAACACAGAGAGAGAGAGCAACACACACAAACAGCTAACTAAACAACAGCAAAAGGAGAAAGCTGAGTAAAATTGCAGCTCTGCTCTAGAAATAGCAAATGGCCTAACAGTGACGAGCCCAGATGGGTGCACAGACAGACACACACACACACACACACACACACACACACACACACACACACACACACACACACACACACACACACACACACACACACACACACACACACACAGCATGCAAATTATCCCGACTATCCCTGGTGTGTGTGGTGTGTGATGATGGCCATTTGAGGAGGATCAACTCTGAACCAGATTCTACTGTACACAAATACACAAACTGAAATGTGAAACTGCTTTACTTTAATTTTTGACATCATGCAGGGAAGTTGAAGAATTCCCAAATGCAGCATGGGGAACTGCACCAAGAAGAGGAGATTTTAGGAAACGGGTGAAACCTTGCATGTGTGTTTGTGTGTATGGTTTATGCCTGAGTGGTCATTTTTGTGGACACGCTGGCACTTTACATCCCCACTGCATACATATAGGACACTGAGAGCCGTCATTTCTAAACATAGCATGTAATATAGACTGTGTGTAGGAATGGGGTTGTGAAACTGTGTGTATGTGTGTGTCTTGTGCCGTCTATTTTGTTTCAAGGACAGGTTAAACACTGCTGTCTTTTTATAGCACCAGCAATTCAACTTGTGTGTGTGATAGTGAGGGAGTTAGTGAATGAGAGAAAGAAATTGTGTGTTTGTGAGAAACCAAGTGTAGAAAGATACTTGTGATGCACTCCTGCATGTCCTTGGGGCTTTCATCACAGCTTTGCGCCCTGCTGTCAGGGCAGTCATAAAAGCATATGAATCAGCCCGTGTGTGTCTTTGCTCGTGCACACACAAGTGTATTTTTCCATTCAAGTGTGAAAAAACAGACAGCACTGTCAGAGAAGAGAAGATGACTCACCTGACCTGCATTTCACACACTCATTGCACTTGCCTGGGAAACAAACATATCACTGTTATTTTCAACACATCTATATGTCTACGCTGGAGGGATATAGTGTGGACTATATGGAGGTCTTGGCAGGTGTTCAGGTACTCAAGGTTGTGGTTTTCCGAACAGCTAACTGTGTCTCTAATGTTGTGATGTAGCTGTTGTATCTAAATGGTTAATTTTTGGCTGGACTGCAACAGCAAGGCCAGCCTTACAAACACGAATGTCCGTGGCTGACTGACTGATGAAATGGCACCATTGGTCAGCTGGCCGAGTGTTGGAGTTTCCCCATTGGCTATTGCTCGTTCGAAGTGAATTGGCGCAAACAGTTTCTATTACGTTATCAGGGGGGTGTTTACAGGCAATGTTGCCAATTTAGTGCCTTTGTATGTAGATTAACTGAGTTTTCAGACACCTTTAGCGACTCTTTTTCAAAAAAGCACCTAGCGGCAAATCTAGCGATTTTTTTCGACAAAACTTACCTACTTTCCATAAAAGGGAGTCACCAGTAAGTGCGAGATCAGGCTTTCCCTCCACGGGCACACCTCTATGCGTCTCATTCAACTGCAGCTGCATAGACTTGAATGAGGTTCTAACTTTCTCTCTGAGTGATCATTTTACAGGTAAATATAGCCGAAAGCACAGGACAGCCGTTTTCTTTAACTTATGTGTGTGGTGATTTTGTTAGATGATGTCACAGTTATAAAATCAGGATTTCAGCAGTGCAGAGCAGCAGCTTAGAAATGGCTTGGAAGTGACTGCTGGATAACATGTGGCCTTAATGGGCCACGTTTCAGTCACTGTTTCCTACTTGTTCCATTGTCTGACAACAAAAACAGAAAAAAATGTAAATGAGAAAAGCTATATTGGGAATTCAGCTGTATTAAATTACTGTATATGTGAGCACAGAGAGTAGGAGGGAAGCAAACAGATAAAAGGCTGGTTTCGACTTAGCCTTGTTATATTCTAACTTGGTTTGCTAATATGCTGGGCCAAATTACACAAAACCTTCAGTAAGAGGCCTAGTGGTACAATTCCACTTGTTTGCAAAATGTCAGTGGAATCCCATTTATTAATGTCATTAACTACACCAGTGTAACAGCCGCACACCTTTGTTCCCAGACCATGGACTGTTTTTGGTAACCTATTGTCATTACACTACCATGTAGTTTCAGTGGCTGTTTTTCAAAAAGACAGTCTTGACATGTGGATTCAGATCACACATTCTCACTTATTTATCATTGTGTGACCTACCCCATTACAGACAAAAGCAGTAAGCTGCAACTGTCTGTGATCAAACTGAATAATACAAATCAAACACAGCCAACCACAAGTTGATGCATGTGCCTTGGGATACACACCCATTCTGTGTATTTCAATAGTTCCTAAACCACTGCTGTCTCCTCCATGTCTTATCATGTAGATTCCAGGTCTTGGCTAAGTAGAGACCTTGGACATTGTCACAGGAATGAAATACGAGCGGCTACAGGTATGCTCCTATTAAGGTTCAGCGGCGTGAGAGAACACTGTAGTTATTAAGTCAGCCTGATAACAGGAATGAAAAGGATACCCTGTTATCCTAATACTTTAAGTCATCTCATTTTCCTGCGCTCATCTTTCAAAGTGGTGTTTTGGGTATTTTTGTATTAACCCACATGTAGTCTGTCATGGGCTCTACTAGGTATGGTGAGATGTGGGACAAATCATACCTTTACCAAAGTGAGTTATTAGCAAAAGTAAACTTTTTTATCCAGGACTTTTACAGTACTGTATTTGTAACAGAGTATTTTCACACTGTGGTGTTTCTGTTTTTACTTATGTAAAACATTGGAATACTTCTTCCACCAGCTGCCATTGGTTCAGTTAGGACAACACAGAACTCACTAGAGTTAATGCTGAGACTCTGGAATGTGACAACCTCACTATAAATAGGTTCGACAGAGCAAAAACACAAAATGTTAGATGATCAGACAGGTTGTGAGTAAGCTCCCATTCATCAAACTGATTGATTAGCAACAATTATTAGCAACTTTAAAGGTGAACTCACTTATGTTCTGGCATGTTCTGAGACCTCAACAATGACTTTTAGCACTGTTATCTTAACTGGTTTAAGCATTGACCAGAAATATAAAAATAAACCAATGTTGATTTCTTTTAGAAGTAAATCAATAATCATAGTCTCGTGACAGAAAATTAATCTGCAACTATTTTGACAAATGTTTCATTGTTAAATTAAATTTTTCTAACAAAATTGCCAAAAATTCTCTGGTTGCAGCATCTCCAATGTTCTTATTTGCAGCTTTTCCCTGTTTTATATTATTAAAATAAAAAAAAACTATTTGGTTTTGGACTGTTGTTCAGACAAAACAAGACACATGACGATGCTCGGCTTCAGGAAATTGTGATAGGCACTTTTGTGTTTTCTGACATTTTATTGGCTGAACAATTAATCAATTAATTTAGAGAATAATTGGTAGATTAATTGATAATGAAAATAATAATTGGTTTTAGCCCAATTTTCCATTAAGCACTATTGTTCCCTCTTGAGACTTATTATGTCCACATTGACCAAAGACAGGGAAACTGCTCTGACTTTGTAATTGCCTTTCAGTGCAAATCAAGTCATTCATCCTTTGTACAATGTCAAATCCAGACTTCACAGATGGGGAAGATATATCTGAGAAAAATTAACAACGAGAAATATACATTTTTTTGTGAGTCTACTTGTCAAACTTTCACTTGAGAAGGGTTTTTTTTTATATGGGATGTCCCAACTTAACATGGTTCTTCTATTCATTCACATGCTGCATGGTCACAGTTTTACAATTAAGCTGTTAAAGTGTTGATGTTCTTGAGAACAGTCTGTTTATAGGATAATTACATAAAATACAAGACATCTCATTTATCTGATGTAGCTAATTTTCAAAAGGCAACTACTAGAAAGAGGAAGCGATTTGATAAATGACAGTGATTTATCCCAGGAATCCTTTGCAGTTTAGTGAGCTGATGTGGAAGTTCATCCCAACACTTAAAACCACTCAAAGCAATCTGTCTGTCTCTCTGTCTCTGTGCTACCCACATAAACACAATGCCAAATTTCAAACACAACTATTCTCAAACTCACACCTTACATACTGTATATTCTGTCACACTGACAGTGAACTGTACACATAATCACACCCACTAACTGGCATTTACACACTTACAAACACAGACACACAGACACACACACACACACACACACACACACACACACACACACACACACACACGCGCACAACACTGGCTTTGTTTGTGGCCAATGTTGCATGCCAGTGAAAACAATGGCCGTTTTGTGAGAAACAGGCAGGAGCCAACCTGTGCTTGATATGACAGGTGCAATAGCGAAGCCTATCACATTACACCCATAATCACTGACTACTTGTAGCCTACTTTCTGTGTGTGTATGTGTGTGTGTGTGTGTGTGTGTGTGTGTGTGTGTGTGTGTGTGTGCGCGCGCGCGCGTGTGCGGGTGCGTCTGTGCATTTGTGTGCACGCACTCACATTTCGGTGCATGCGTGGTCATCTCAATCAATCACTCAGCCCTGCTAGGCTTTCTTATGCAACAGGTCATTGCTTTTGTTGACTAATGACCTTATCAGGTCTCTGTGGACGATGATGTCATTCCCAGGTGTGTGTGTGTGTGTGTGTGTGTGTGTGTGTGTGTGTGTGTGTGTGTGCGTGCGTGTGTTTGGGTCTGAGTCTAGGGATGGTAGATGTCTGGTTTACTTTAGATTGTTAACAAGAACTGTATATTTACTGAAGAGAAATCACATTGCCATTCCTGTTAGGCTCTGAGGGTGGTAGAGGTCATTCATACAAATGCACTTGAAATACAGTATGTAATTGCATGCTGGCCACTGAAGCCAAACATATGAATTGGGCTTTCAGAGCTGTGAGGAAAATGAATGACATAACATGGCAAGTCTCACAGTAAATCACATTCATACCCATCTTACCTTGAAAAGATGAATCACTTTCAAGGAGAACATGGCTCGGCAAGTTCACTGTATCAAAGTCTTATCACCCAACCCAGAAAAATGTGAAGACTAGCAATATTTTTTTAACCCTTGTGTAAACACTGCTGTTGTTTTCAAATTTGAGATTGCCAGAATCCTCACGGAAACTGGCTGATAACCCGTAAAAAAGAGAACTGTGGTAATCATCGAGTAAAAATGTTCCGTTTGAACCCTGCCACAGTCAGTGGCCTTCTGAGGTGTTCATGGTACAACATACTAAACCCATTTGTAGTAGGGAATCGTGGTTATATAGTGTTCTTGGGTTGGGCTGATGTTTAGTGCAGTTTTTGAAAAAAAATATTATCCATAATATTATGATAGATGGATGCAACTGGATTAACTGTACAGCTAATTAATTCTACTAGCATGGAATTCAGGTGTTTTTAATGTTCAGTGCTAACATTTTTAGCCATGCTGGCTGTGTGGCTGTAGAAATGGCAATTTCGGTCAGTCCACCACCTTGATGCAGACTGATATCTCTGAACAAGGACTGGATGGCGTGGCTCAATATTTTGTAAAGACATTCATGGTTCCCAGATGATGAATCCTACATTTGGGTGGATAGCCATATTTTGATTATTTTTACATTCCCATCAACTTCGGCTGTATTTTGTGTTTTTTTTAGTTGGCATGTTAACCGGCAACTAAAATCTGGAACATAATATATACCTGCTAAACAAAAGCAAACATTGTCATTGTGAGCATGTTGGCATGCTGACCTCGGCACTAAGCTTAGTTTTGCCTAGATTCAGCATCACAAAGCTGTAGAGGCTGTAGTGGCTGTAGACTTAATTTTGTTATCTAGTGAGCACTATCCAATCTGAATGTTTGAAAGCTGATGTTTATGGTATAAAAGCTGCCAATTACCAACTACAGCCTCATGTTAGCAATATTGTAACTGTTTGCCTTGCTTGAATTATTATTTTAAGATATCCACAAATACAGTATGGTTGAAGCTTAAAACAAATAAAAACACTTGATTAAGACTAAAGTCAGTAGTCTTTCCTCTCTCTCTCTCTCTCTCTCTTAACCCAACCAGCCGAGGCAGTTGACTGGCGACCATGAGCCAGCTTCTGTTCAAGGTTTCTCCTTGTTAAAAGGGAGTTTTTCCTTGCCACTGTTGCCACGTGCTTGCTCATTGGGGAATGTTTCTGTAAATAATATTATATTTATATTGATTTAAGGCAACATATAGATCCCATTCAACATACGTGGACAGAAAGATTAGTTATAATTCTGTTTCAGCTGGATACCAGATTTCAATTCTAGATGTAGTAGTGGTATATTCTGACTATCAGCACAAATTATAATCTCTAATCCGTTTCACTCATCAGATTTAGATTGCACTGGTTATTTTCCATCCACTTACTGAGATGGGGCATCCGATTAACCTGCGGTACGTGTTTAATGTTAGTCGTGGAGTAGCATGGGGGAATCTCCAGCTGCCCTACTTTTTTTAGTCAAACACCTGCTCTTTACCACACACAAACATACATTCTTGCACACTACCTTTTTCTCCACACATGCACTTAAAAATTCCAAGATGTCAAGAAATACCTGTCTAATTGTAAAACTCAGGTAAATGAACTATGACAAGTGCAAACCAATCTCTCTCTATCTCTCTCTCTCTACCCATCTCTCTCAATGTTTGTCTTGCTTGGCCTCCACTCAGCTCTTACGTAACTGTGTCGGTGAGAACCTGCTGGCTGTTCAAACAGGTCGGCATCACAGAGGATTAGAGGTTGATGGACATGACCCACATACTGAGACACTTCCCCGCAGGTAGCTGTCACTCTGTCACCCCCACCCCCTCTAATACACACACACACACACACACACACACACACACACACACACACACACACACACACACACACAAACACACACACACACACACACACACACACACACACACACACACACACACACACACACACACACACACACACACACATTTCAAACACACACAGATACTGTATACACACTCATACATGCCCACACAGAGGAATCTGCTCCTGTCATGTTTGAGGATCAGGGTGATACATAGATAATACTTGGCTGCCAGCGATGAAACAGGTGACTGCAGTGATCCATGTCTTTTGTGAAACCTGTCTCAAGAACAGAGATAGACTTTCCATTGTTCTGCCTCGTTTTTTGTTTAAGCAATGACTCATTTCAGATAAGTGGCAAATTCAGTTTGTGCAGCAGTGTCCTGTGACTTGCTAATGTGTAGCTTTTATTCGTGATCTGGAGATGTCCAGGTTTATGCTCCTAGAAAGTGTCAGTCTGGCCACATATAAAGATCATCAGCTAAAGGGTAAGGATGGTGATAGTTTTCTTACTGTCAACAAATCCCATGAAAATATCAAAAACGACGTGTTAGTCCATCTCTCAATACATTCCAATATCCCCTGTTGCACTAAATCCAATAATTCCAACTGAACACGTAAATCTTTAAAAATTGGGTCACACAGTATTGTGGAAGTTCTTTTGAAACTTTAGCTAGTGAAGTTACAAGCAACTCTTCGTCAGAAGTACTTTAGTTTAGCTAGCAACATTACACTTTTGTTAAAGTAGCAAGCTCTACTAATATACTCATAGCTTCACACATTGAAGCTGTTTCACATCATATTGCAAGACACGTCTGGAGATGAGTAATATAGCAACATTTCAATAATTTCTGAGCTTATGTTATCTTCAAGAGAAAATAAAACACAGTGCTATCCTGCTAGTTAGTAGGAAAAGTAGCTCACTATTTGAAACGTTACATGATTTGAAAATAATTGGCAGAATTTTGGATATAAAAGCTGTCAGTTACTTATAGTTTTGTGCCAGAATTCCATATATTTACATTTGACCTCTTTATACAAAATACATTCAAAAAATTGCAATATTTAACGTTCAGCCAATCATATTCTTAATGTGAGGGCTGAGCAGATATAACATCACAGGCCTCTAGATCACGCCACCAGAACCCGAGCTAGCAATTATAATGATGAATATAAATCAATATTAATGTATACAGTACCTGTCTGAAGCCTGATCACATTAAATTACAAAACAATACATATATTTAATTTAAAAACTATTATCTGTAATGTCTGAAGTGAATGAAAATGACAGACTTGATCTAGTTTATATTGAAGATCAGTATCAGCTCCAAATATCATTATATTGGTCCAACCCTAAAAACATAACAAAGAGACATATAAACATAAAGCATGAGTCATACAGTATTTATTTGTACTCTCAGTGTAACCCTGCCCAGGAAGCCAGATGAGTGAGGCTTTACCACATTGTGCAACAGAGTTTAAACAACCACAGGTTGTCTGTTGGTATTTATCTCTAAGTTGCAGCTTCTTTGACGATAGATCCATTATCCTGCTGGTGCTGGTGCTCCACCGAACTGGTACTTCGGGCAGGATAGAACAAAATATAAACTCAGGCCTGATAAAAAGCATGATCAGAGAGCCAATCCTTGTTTATCCCCTTAGACTGTCACCATGACAATGCGTGCTCATCGGTGAGTAACCACGACGATGGGAGAGTGATCCACAAGCATTTTACATTGAACACGTTTACATGACCTGCTGAACTGGCAGACGGTAGAAAGGACTGTGTGTTTCTGTGTGTTCGTGGTGTATGCAGTTCTGCTTGTGATTATGTCACGTATATGCTCATGTGTGTGTGTTTATGAGTAAAGATATGTCTATGTCTTAGTAAATGTACGTTTTGCTGTGATCTTGTGGTCTTTTGCCTGTTTGCCAATGTAAAGCAGACAATAAGAGGAAGCAGCTCCAGGAACAGTGGATCAACTGCTAACAACATTGAAGCTAAATCAGCTTCCTGTTTATCACTGTTCCACAGCAACTAGAAACTCTCTGCAACTTAAGAATATCAGACATGATTACTAAAAATGTAAAATGTCATCAAAGGAATAGTTTTACATTTTGGGAAATATGCTTATTCATTTTCTTTCCATGAGTGGGATGAAAAGACTGATACCAGTCTCATATCTATCTGTTCAATAGACAGCCTGTTAGATTAACTTAGCATAAAAAGGAAGAAAGTCACTGCGCCTGGCCAAGAAATAGGGTGGCACATAACCTCCCATAAACCCAAGAATTGTTGTTTTTATGTTTTACTTGTTTGAGGTGCTGGTAAGGGGAATTTTTTACCTTTGGGAAGAGCCAGGCTAGCTGTTTCCAGTCTTTATGCTAAACTAGGCTTACCGTACCCCTGCCTCTCACGTAACTCTTGGCAAGAGAGCAAAGGGTCATAAAAATAGTTTCTCTGAAAATTTCATTGCTATCAGTATGTGAAAGTCCATGAAAACTTAAATCACTGTTAAAACCAAAATGTCTCCCAGGGTCTACTGCTTCTAATTCAACAAAATAAAACAGAGGTAAAAAGAGGTGACATATTTACAACTTGGACCAGATGCTAAGATAAATTTGAGTCAAGCACCCACACAAGTGTGGTTTTGTTTTATTTTGTTATTTTTTGTTATTTTGTTATTAAAAATTACACGGGAGATTCCACTGTGTGGGGGTTCTTACTAATAAAGCATAAACATGCATCCTGCACATATGCAGAATCAATTCTTCTGCGTAAGAACAATACGTTTTAGGGACAGGAGTTAAATGCTCATAATTATTCTCAGTTTCGACTTGTCATTTTTTTGGTTTGGTAAAGCAGAAGACATGACGTAACGGTTAAAACTAAGATTCATTTCAAAACAAACACTGGAACTATAAATGTCACAAGCTGTATTTACTGACTGTAATAACAGCAAATGTTATGTTCTTTGTTTAATATTTTCCTAATTTGAATTGCAAGTTTCACTCTAAAACAAACTCATAACTCAAAAGTAAATCTATGAAAGATTTGTTTAATTTCTATATATGGGTGAGGACATTTAGTGGAGATGCAGGAACACACGCACGCACGCACACACACACACACACGCACACACACACGAACCATAACCCTATAGTACAGATGTCATGAGATTATACGTCATTGTGGGATGTCCTCAGAACACACAAACACACAGACACAAACACACACACACATAAAGAAACTCTGAACCAGCTGTGTGAAGCACCCAAGCCACAGGCCTGACTCACCATGCTGTTGTTTTTCTCAGTGTTGTTCATGGGCTCTCTGTTCTACGACCCTCACCTTTGCACTACTTTCTTCCCGGAGTGAGTGAGCATCTCTCTGTAGTCCCTGCCCTCCCTCGGTAATTTCCCTCTCGTTTTCTTTTATCTCGAGTTGGAGCGGGCTTCCTGACTAACAATTGGAGGAACCCGGCAGTCAGAGGTGTCACACTCTCTCATCTCCCTGTATCTCTGTCGCATGCATAGATAGAGCACACACACTAACACATACACACATTACAGACAGCTGGCAAGATGAGGGAATTCTGCAGGAAGACTTGCTTCCTGTTCAAGAGTTCGTGGATGATGACTGTTTCAGCTACGGATTTAGTATGTGCTTGAGTTCAGTTTAGAATAGCTTCAACATTTTGCCATAGCTTCATAGCTTGTCGACTGACCTCTGTAGGTTCTGATCACTCAGTGATTTCATACAGTGATATACGGGGCATTATTTTGCATCACCTTTTCAACCGGAGCCAGGAATGTACGTTAAACAAGTGCACAAAAACTCTCAACCTGAGGGTGTTGCAAAGTCAACCTATATAGCACATGCTCTACATTAACAACCATATGTTTTAAAACATAGATACTTCTTAAATAAAACATAAAACAGCCACAGGTACTGTGAACTCTTTAGCAATTTACAGCACTTGCGCTGCTGATCATACGACATCTGGGGTGAATGAGCCCATAGATGTCAGCATGCTCCAAGCAAACTGGTTGTCCAATGGTCTTAGGGTGTATGACCCCCCCCCCCGGAGGTATAAACAACTGTGACAACATGAATCCCTTCGAGGAAAGATGTTCCAAAAGTGCCTTCAGATATGGCCATACAGCACATACAAACTAAGGCATAATGGTGTAATGGTGGCTATGTGGATCAAATGTGGTCTATGGTTCATTGCATTACTGTCACTTTGTAAAAAAAATAGCTTCAAATGTCCTGTTTTGAGCATGTTGGAAAGAGGTGGATTTGGAAATTTGTATGTGTGTGTGTGTGTGTGTGTGTGTCTGTGTGTGCCTGGCTGTATGTACAGTATGTTTGATGGAACCCACTGACTCCGTTTGTGTGAAATATTTTTTTTGGTATCGATCAGTGGTTCGGTTAATCGTGTAACATTTTGGATGTGCTCACTTTCGCTCACTAATCAGACTGCTCTTGTTTCTTGCCCCATGACACTTCATTGTACTGCTTTTGCCATGGTCCCAGATCTCAGCAGTTGCTTTGATGAGTACAATGGTATTGTACAAAATTGGAATAAATCGGACTATCCCTTAACATTTCATATGCCACTCTGTTAAGAGCCCGACAGACAAACAGAGCGAAGAGTTAGAAAAACAAAGATATAAAAAGGCCTGAGCTCCCACTGTGTATTCAGACCACTGGGTGAGGTTTGAGGAAATCCTACAGCCGCTACATTAGACGACACTTTGTTTATCAGCAACATTTTCTACAGGATTCTGTAGTGGTCATGGTGACTGTGTAAAGTTTGTCTTTTCAAAGTTGCAGGTATCAAGTCCTGAATGACTGAAATGCTAGCTTTCTTTGTTTGTGAGCGTCTCTCAATGCCATAAGTGAGCATACGCTGTTTAAATATTATCCATAAGTTATATATACTTTATAATTATGATATCATGGGAAAACAGAGTTGCAACAACTCATGACTGACCTTACCTAACACAGACACACAGAATCAGCACAAAGAGTATACACACACACACACTGGAGAACAGCTGGAGGCTGCCCTGGGTGCAGTGGTCCACTGTGTTGATTGACAGGTGCTTTAACAGGCCGTGATTGGCTCTAATCTCACCTGAGATGGAGCGGTTGCTGACCACTGTTTGCGATAACGACACTTGACACACATTTACACACACACACGCATACACACACATACACACACACACACACACACACACACACACACACACACACTCACAAACACCGAAATGCAGTCGTGCATACAGTCATACACACACCTACCTAACCCCCCGCTTCTCTACACTAACAATACCCCCTCAATGTCTCAAACTGTGTCCCTCCAACTTTCATCCATCCCACGTTCATTTGGAAATGAAGACATTCTGTTTGATCTGCATAGGAATTTCCCTCTCTCCCATCTCCAGGACAGAGTGAGAGAGAGTCGCACAATGTACCAGTTAAAAAGACTTGGTCTCCATTGAAACTGGGCCCTCTAAACTCCCTGTAGAGCCCCCGGGGCCCCCATTACGGTTCTGGCCTCTATAGAAGGAGCTGCGGCGCTGAACACTGGGCCTCCTTGTATTCTCTCAGTGCCCCAGCCGAGAGCCATTGACAAGCCCCACAATGTCCCGAGCGCTCCTTTACAGTAGAGAAGGGCTCTTTTCTCTAAAGGGTGGCTCGGGACTCAGAGAGGGGGACCTACTTTTTCACAAGGAGCCCTCTCCAATAGAGGCATCTGCAATCTGTTGCTTGCCCCCAGCCTGGTCCAGCCCCTTCTCCCCTTCAGCTCCTTTTTATTGCAAACCGGCCACGAACAAGGACAAATCGACCATGAATTCCTCAGCGCCTGGCAGCCGCTGCCCGCTCTAGCTCTGTAAACCCTCTCTCCCTTTCTCGGCTTTTCTCTTGCACTCTCCCCTCTCTCTGAGCATTCAATCTCCCTCCCTTGCTCTCTAACTCTGTCTTTTGTCCACAAAAAGCCCTGAAGGCCTGCTTTTTCCTAGACTACCCTTTTACTTCCCTACTGCTCCCTCATCATGTGTACCTTTCAACTGCTTCCCACTCTCTCCAGGAGTGAAGTGGCGAATACAGGAGGTAAGAGGGCTAACGAAGAGAATTCCCAATAAAAGGCCTTTATACAGAGCTGCTGAATGGGAATCTATTTTACGGAGCATCCGTCCATCTACCAGCAACCCCATCCAAAGTCCCTTTCCATCCTGTGAGATAAACACAGATACGAGACAAGGGGGGGGCAATCCTTAATACAAGAAGTGTTATAGATGGATGATGGCGTTTTTACTAAACACAGAACTATAACTCAACCACATTACAAACCTTGTCAATAAAACTCACAACTTTGCTTTGAACTTTGAAAATGTAGTGGGACAATGAAGTTGTACAGGAACATGTCTCCTTGTCAGCCATCCTGTTAATAAAAGTCTGTCTATCAGTGTGCCGTCTTCCTGTCTGTCTAAAGCAACTTCCATGCGACTTGGCTGCTGAGAGTCACATAATAGCTGCTGTATAATTGGACCAAAGGGCTCAAAGGAGGCTCATTCAAGGCAGAATAGCATTTAAACCCACCTGTTTTCCTCCTCCTCTCCATCCTCACATCCTTCCTTTACAGAGGAGCAGGGTGTAGTTCAAGGGCTGTATAGCTTGCTGTATGGCCTCTGATCACACATAGAGACACACACACACACACACACACACACACACACACACACACACACACACACACACACACACACGCGCACTGCACACACACACACACACACACACACACACACACACACACACACACACACACACAGACTAGGTGTTTAATATCAAAGCTGACATGCAGTCCGCAAATAGGAACACTGCGAAGTATTACCAACCTAGCTGTCCAGTACAACAGATGAAAATTCTGTGTCACGTTTAAATTCAACAGACAATAAAAACATACACAGAGACAGAACAGCAGTACACAAACTGGACAAATGAGACACATAATACAGATATGAATGAACATAAATCAAAGCAAATAGTCTATCTTGCCTTCTTGCTTCTACTTTTGAGACATATTTAGCTAACTTTAAGCAGCATTAATACATTTTTTGGTCACTTTGGGTCAGCTCAACAAGCTGTAGTGGCTTATTTAAATATAAGTCCAATCTTTACTCTGCTTTTAGCTCTCTTCTGGTCTTTTATGTTCTCCCACTTGTCTGTTGTTCGGTGCTGGTGAGGTAGTGTAGAGTGGGTTTATCAAAGCTGGACCCTAGAAAACCTAAACAATGAGTTAAAAGACACTAAAAAGCTACGTAGAGTTGAGGGGAACTATGAAGTGGGGGTTGCTCATAGTCATTTGATCAATTATTAGTAGAAAAAAATGATTAAAGCAGCTTTAAAGACATCGAAATTAAAAAAAAATGTTCCAATTTTTGATTATCTGTACAGTCTAATATAACTGATGGAAAACAAGTGGAATTATATTATATATTAAATATAAGAGAAGGCATTGTTGTGATCTAGTTGAATGACATGAAGAACACTCACATACAAATTGGTTCATGTATGAGCCCACGCTTGGACACCTACAGTAAATATTAGCTCTATGCAAAAACAGGATCTTGGTCACACAAGCCCTCTGTCAAGGCCACTCTCATCATCTTTCCTCTGTAAAGCCCAGGGGATCTAGTCATCCAAGGCCACTCCTCTGTGCACATCTGCTGTGCTGGACAGCCAGACTGGCAGGCGAAGCGAGGGGCCTATTTGGGGCCCGGTGGTCAGGGTACTGGGCTTTGGAAAAGCTGGGGGGGCTGGCAGCTGGATGGAGAGGGTTGGGGGGTTATGAGGGGGGGTGAGATGCCTCAGAGCAGTGCGCGGGCTTCCATGGAGATACTGTCTTACAGTGTTTACAACCTCCAATAGCGTGTCCGACCTCTCCTCCCCATCCCTCTATTCCTCCACAGGCCCACTGTGTCCCTCCTCTTCTAATGTAAATGTCGGAGGCTGGCAAGCTGATGAGTGTGTGTGTGTGTGTGTGTGTGTGTGTGTGTGTGTGTGTGTGCATGTGTGTTTGTGAGGGCGGGTAACTTGTTATGGTGATTCTCTGCCTTCCCTCCGTGGTCTTTTTGAAGCAGTGCTTTACGGTGTCAGCTTTTCATTTTTTCTTGACTCTCGCGCTATCTTTTCTCTTGGTTTTATAAGAGGTCCTGTTCTTCCAGGCTTGCTGCCCACCAAAGGCTGGTGTTATGGTGTTAGTGCCATCGGGCATTCACACTGCCTCCTATTTAAGTGAGTGAAAGGTGGCAGGACTTAAGAGTGCTGTCTGGCCTGGAGCAGTGAGCACCTGGCAGTGTCCATGTGCCAGACTGGACACCAGGCCAGACACCAGGCCAAAACATCCATCTGACCAAGTCACTTAATCCAGAATTGAGTCCAAAGTAATCTGTGGGGAGGGATTCTCCATTCTTTTTTAATTTAAGTAGTCATAAGATAATTCATAACATCACAGGTTTGATACTCAAGAGCTAGATCGCCTGATTTTAAAGTCATCTGCTCACACACTGTATGGAAATTTAAGCTTGCACTGAAATTTGAATTTTCATCACTTTTTGTGAAAGGAACTATAAACTATTATGATACTGTGGCTATTGTTTTCAAAAGAGGATAGAACAGTTTTTGGACATATTTGTGGAAACAGTGTTGAAGCTTCAAGACTCTGAGTGGACATTTCGCATGGAATTGACTGACATTTGAGGGCCAGCATTGCTAGTTAGTGGGCTACTGATATGTTTCCAGCAGAAAAATTAATAAAATCTAAATGTCTTGTTTTTGGTATTTACAATTTTGACAAAATAAATGCACAGGTCAACACAAACACCAAGCCTGTATATACTGTCTCTATAGTAAAAATGTATTTTGATATCAGTTTGTCGTTAGTACTCTAAAATGCTCAGGTACAGTTACTTGTACCAGTGTTTTAGGATGAACATGTGAACAAAGGTGTTTCTCAGTAATCTGCTCATCTCAGTGTCTTTAAAAGTTTTTTACTTTCTTTGAATACTGCAAAGATGAAAATCTTTTGGTTGCTTTTCATTGGTTAGCCTTTAGCTCTACCAAGAAATTAACAAATTAAAGATTTGGGTCAAAGCAAATCAATCTGTAGGTTTAAGGTAATGACTCAGATGCCTATCTGAGAGAAATATTTTAAATCTGTGAGATAGCGGGTGGAGGGAACAATGAGCGGAGTGAGAAACTGTTAAAACAACAGTGAGTCATTTCTAAACGTGCTGGATCAGACAGCACTTTCTTTTGTAATAGTTAGCAGCTTCACAATAACTCACCTACAGTTATACTGTATAGTCAAAGGGAAAAAAGACACACACACACACACACACACAAACACACACAAACACACACACACACACACACACACACACACACACACACACACACACACACACACACACACACACACACACACCATTCAGACAGCCAGACACCTAGTAAACTGTTGATTGATTTCTGTGGGTAAGAACAGAAGCACCTGACCATGAGTGGAGAATTAGGGGTGGAGCCCAAACAGAGGGGCTTTTTACAAGCCCACTGAGACTGACAACACCAGGGAGCTGTGTGTGTGTGTGTGTGTGTGTGTGTGTGTGTGTGTGTGTGTGTGTGTGTGTGTGTGTGTGTGTGTGTGTGTGTGTGTGTGTGTGTGTGTGTGTGTGTGTGTGTGTGATAGAGAATGAGGCAGAGGGGGAATCTGGAGGAGTGCATTTGTCTGTGTGCAAGCATGTGTGCCTTTCTACAGTGTGTCTTGGGGTGAGACAGAAAAAAAGGAAACTTTTACTGTGTGTGTGTGTGTGTGTGTGTGTGTGTGTGTGTGTGTGTGTGTGTGTGTGTGTGTGTGAGCGCGCCCGCGTGTGTCCGCCTGTATGCATCTGTGTGTGTATTTATGGTGTGTATGTTGTGGGTGAGATTTGGAGGCTCTCATCATTCCCATCAGTCCAGCTGTGCCTCTCTTTTTCCGCACTTCCGAAGCCCATCAAGTTTTTCACGCCCACCAACCCCTACCCCATCCACTCAAACACACACACACACACACACACACACACACACACACACACACACACACACACACACACACACACACACACACACACACACACACACACACACACACACACATGCACACACAGTGTACTTCCCCCACCAGTACACTTGACAGAATCTTGGTCCACTGCTGCACATCAAAGGCAGAGTGAGGAGAAACAGCCTCGTTGAAGGAGGGAAGGAGCAGAGACCCCCTTCCTCCTCCTCCAGCCTCTATCTCAGGACCCCCTGCTTATCTCTTTTGTTGTGTCACTTTTTCTTTTCTCCCCTCTCTCCTCAGCTCTTTTTTCCTACCTATCCTATTCATTTAGGAGACTGTAAAAAAAAAAAAAGAAGAAAAAAAAAGAAAAAAAGATTGCCAAGTTCATAAAGGGCCCCCACTCTCCTCAGGGGTCCATTGTGGGACTGGGAAGGTGGTGGTGGCAGTGGGGATGTAAAAATCAATATGCCCGCACACTGAGTGCAATGCTGGGTCTTTCTTTCTGGTAGAAGGGGAAAGGGGGGGGGTTGTGAGGGAATGATAGCTTTACAAAGGAATTTTAAGTGTAAATATACTGTACATATCAGTGTACATGGTTGACTGTGGCCAGAATGACTTGGTGCATTGATAAAAGCTCATTCACCACCACCGATGATGAGAGAAACCCCAGTGACTGCTGAATTTTTCCACTGTAAAAATACCAGAGTTTAACAAAATATAATGACCCACAGTTCCTCTACAACTACTAAAACAAGTGTGAAATTAAAAAAAATAAAAAGTAAGGTTATTTCTGCTAATGCTAACCTGTACAGCTGCCATACTGGAAGAGTATTTTTTCCCCAGGTTGCTTTATTTCTGTCAGTTAGTTAGTTCTGTTCTGTTAACCAGTTCAGACTGCTTGTGGGAGCATTTAGCTGAAAAGATCAAGCTCTGTGATCTCTTCTGGACTAGGTAAGTTGTTGTTTGTTTTTTGTTGGACCTTCGATATGTCTGTTTATTCTTTTGAATAAGAAAAAGGTTTATAGACCAATTTAACAGCAGACATTTTGGCTGTGCCCAAAAGTCACTCCATATTTACTATAGTGCACTATATTTACTGTCCACCATTTTATTTGAGTGTTAGATTTCTCTATGAGTAAGAAGTTTAGGCTCTAAATGTATGCCCTCAAAACTTTTAACAATGGTACATATAAAATATAATTGTCCATTGCATGTACTACACCTTTTAAGATTATTCTCTGACTATAATTATCATATGACAATATATCACTATACTCGGTAATTATCCCAAAATGATGATGATTCTGAAATCTTAATTCATTGCTGACTATAGAGTAAAATATTGAGTGTCTGTTACAGGAAATGGTAGATAGGGGAGTGATTTCACAGCCTTTAACATGTCATAGCAGGAAAAGTACACATGTAACTAATAGCACGAATGATAACTCTTTAAGTGTGCCAGTAAATGGTTCTAATAGGCTAGCACGAACAATACCAGGACCCTGGAACTGCAACACCTGAACGTGATGAATTCAGCCATCATTAACATTACTAGTTGCACCTGTTGTTGTCTTCTGCGAAAAAGGTCTGTAGGGCACACATTGAGACATCAGTCGTCTCCTCAGATTCGGACTCAATCAAAACATGTGACTCTCCCTTAAAACATTTTGTTTATAATAGATACCCAAAGCTATAAGAAATAACAGAGAATAAATAATAACAGTACAGAGACATTCCACACAATAAACCATGTCAGATGGGTCTGTATGGTTGTGGTGCAGAATAGCAAAACAACTTAGTCCTAAGTTGTTTGAAAAGAGTTGTGCCAGACTAAAATGTGTTTACTGTGAAGGAGTTTAATGGAGTTCCTCTGGAAACAATTAGTTGAGCTCATAGAGTACAAGCTAGTAGACAGTACCCATTTTTGATCTCTGAGATTAAAAACTGATGATTTCCCATTAATGACTGAGTCAACTGGCTCCTCCAAATAATGATTTACTGTAAGTGAAGGAGTCTGTCCAGGATGTTTGCACTGTGTAGGAGATATTTAAAATAGTGGTTTTCTCACATGTCACCACCTCCATTTACTGCAATGTGGGGCCTTTATGTGAAATATGGGTACAACCCATGAACCTTAGCTATTAGATAAAAAATAAAAAAAAGAGAGGGAAAAAAAAAAGAAAGAAAGGCCTGTAAATCATGTGCTCTCCAGTCACTGTCACCCCGGAACTCGTGCAAATCACCTGTGGTGTTTGCCTTTGCATCACTGGAGGAAACCTCTTCAAAAGATCTCTGGTTTAGATTCCCTGCAGCAGAATCGGTGGCTGAGCAGCGTGCTCTGCTCTGTGCACCAGACAGATAGTAGCAGAATGAGAGACAAGGGTCAGAGAAAAAGAAACAGAGAAAAAGAAACAGAGAGTCAGAAACGAGAGACTCTGTGCATCTCAGCAATAATGAGCTAAAATAATCCTGTATTATATTATTTTAGAAATACCATATCAAAACTCTTACTTCCTATAAGAACATCACTGGCATATCATAGGAAATTATACAAAAACTTAACATATGATGCTGTTATTAAGTTATTATTGAGAGGCACACAGAAACTACCCACATAGGAATAGTGATTCCAAAACACATGACAAATGCCATGAAGTACAATACGGTTACTCTATTCACATGTTCCTCTAAGTCTGTTTGTTCCTATAGGAAACTTAAACAAATATTGTAGTGATTTTTTTTTTCAAGAGCAAAGAGAGAAAGCAAGAAAGGGAAATAGAGAGAGATGAAGATGGGTTACGATAACATCAGAACACTAAGTTCCTTTATCTGTTGGTGAGCCTGGTTGCTGAGCAGATTGACTGGAAACCTCTATGATGCTGCATGGTTGAAACCACATCACACATGCACACACTAATTAACGCTGGTGTCTCAGTGATGTGGTGGAGCAGAGGACACACGTTCTTAACAGAGCATTCACAAACACACTGTTGCAGCACACCCTGTTGCACAAGTACTTTTTGCTCGAGAGGAGATGTGAAAAAAAAACTGAGTGAACACCCAAGCACGTACAGACGCCAACACACATGCACAGACCTATGTGAGCAGGGATTCTGCTGATGCTATGCCACATACAAACCCACACTGTTGGCGAAAAGCCCTACAAATGTAGGCGCACTTCCCGTACCTGTACTGGCAAATGTGGGGCAGAGAGATCACTTGAAACAAGCTCTTGTGTACATGAAGATCATGGTGGTTTCTGTGTGTGTGTGTGTGTATCTGTTCCCAGGTGTGTTTCTGTTCCTGTATGTGACTGTGCATGTGTTTGTATCCATTTTTGTACATCTTCGCGTTTGATAATGTGTCTGGATGTGTCTGCGGGTGCGTATGGGGAATGCGCATATCATACTGTATGTACGCAACACAGCTATGTATGTCCCGTGTGTTGGTGCATGCTGTCAATCAGCCAGTCTACTGGCTCAGTGTGGACAAACAGAGCCCAGACAGATGAATGAGAAACATATACGTGCTTCCCCACCTCAAACACCCATCAAGTTGCCCTTAGCCCCTTGGGAAAACAGCAGTGATCTATTACCAGTGGCTTTTGAACACTCCCTGTGTACTTCTGCTGTATCGTGGCCCCTGGTTGGATGGTTAGGTAAGACGTTGTAGTGAATGAGGACAGTCTGTACCGAGCCAGAGCCAAGAAGGGATGACTCATTCGTGGACTGTACAGATGAGACTTGATATGCTCTGAAGCACCAAATTGTGATGTGAGTGAGATTCACACATAGGCACACTGTGGCTATTGACATGAACCAGCTAAAATAATCTCCATATTTCCATAGGCAAGGATTATGCCCGGTGCTAGACATTTTCAGTGAACATTTCCTTAGTCTGTACAGGAAAAGGCAAGGCAAAGTTATTTATGTAACACATTACATCCACACACAAATGCAATTCAAAGTCCTTTACCCAATGCATTAAATCATTAAATAAGGACTACCGCATAACAAGAGGGTCAAGCTCTAAAAACATTGGATCATACACTTCCCATAATGCAACCGTTTCATTAGACGCTCACTGCCAGGCAATGCGCGCATCTTGTAAATTCAATGCCCCCAGTTGGTAACACAGGCTTTCTGTATTGTTCTGTTTAAACTGGAATTCTCAAGGCTAAACTGAGATGAAGAGAAGGACCTTGATCAGCTCATCAGGGTCGTTTCCTCTGACCTGACATAGCTCCCCCAGTGCCAGAAGCCCTCTTACAAGCACAGGTTGAGTAGTACTCCCAGTGAAAAGTAAACTCATCTGCATGTGTCAGATTGGGGTTGATGGTACATAGAGCTGAGGGGACCTGCAGAGTGGTCATTCTCTGTAGGCTCATCACTATATGTGACTTGCTTTATTGAAAAGGCTTTAATGAAAAAGACATGACACAACCGGACACAGTGTTTGAAGTCAGAATCACGGCATCAGTACAACACAGCAGTGACGTAGGAGCACTATCATGAAGACAAAATTACACACATGACATACAGTAGTCAGCAGGCCACGCAGCAACGTACTGTGAAGTCACGTGTTCATGCAAAGTGGCAGAAAACATCATGTTCAAAGTGCTTCCTAATAGCACAATCATGCAAAAACAGCCATACACAAATAAGAAGGGGTTAGAGACAGAAACAAAGTCACCTATGTACAAATAGAAGAGGAAAAACTAATAAAAAACATAAATGTCTTGCGCAAACAGAGATGGACGGTACTTTGCAAGGTGTGTAATCATGTCAATCATATGTATGTCTGATTGCATGTGACTGTGCGTATAAGACAGCTGGTGTGCTAATCACAACCTCTCATCTCCTTCGCATCAGCACACTCAGCCTGTTTACCTGTCTGCTCTGTTACGTACACTGTGGTTTCTCAGCTAGCCCTGCAATACGCTCGCAGCCACAGATAAGAGCTGTTTATCTCACCACGGTGGCTTCCTCTTCAGCATACAAACATACTCCGGCTCTCCCTCTCTTTTACTTTCATCTCACGTTGACGCAACAGTAAAAGCTGCAACACTGAACATGTTCTGTCGAGTTGCTGCTCTTGTGCTAATCTTTCCTGCACAAGCACAGATTAAGATGTGCAACAGGCTGATGGTGTTTGCAATGGCGGGCGCTAACACACCCAAGTCCTACAAGTACCTGCAGGCATTCGCACACAGACACAGACATATGCTGTTTGCATGCACTGACAAGCACCCTAACAGACTCAAGGAAACAAACACTCACACAAATGGAGAGAGATGCATGTCAGGAATCCTCTTACACAATCACCCCACATCGCGCTGCTGTCTGACATGGGAAAATCTACACCAGAATTCAATCTTGAAAAAAGCAAAAGCCAAAAGCCATTCAGTGCACTAATGATTGACAGCCTTCTGCTCATACATGTACCAGCAGCATAAAACAGTCTGACAGCTCTAATACACCCTGCATACTCATCTCCATTTTTGCAGAAATGGAATTGTTTGCTCTGCAGATCAGATCAGATTTCTGCGTAGATTAAAGGTCATGAGGCTAGTCTTAAGTGCTGAATTAAGTTCTGTAAATGTTTCAGTGGGATGGCAGAAAGAGTGGTGGCCTTTTTATGGTTCTATGTAGATATCGTATAAGAGGCTCTATATTGCATCTATATAATCTTATCAAACACATAGTAAGTTAATCAATAATCTTTATTCACATGGCATTTTTCAAAACCAGGGCTACAACATGAAAACAAATATACTGTAAAAGTATAAGAACAATTTTGGGCAACTCACTGATGTATGGTGAGGCTAAATTGTGTGAGGCCTTAAAAGTAATTAGAAGGATTTTGGATTCAATCCTAAATTTGACAGGAAGCCAGTGAAGGCTTAGCAATTGTGTAACAGAATTTAACACTAATTGTAATCATGCTACAGCTTCTTGGCTTAAACAAGAATACTGAGCATTACAATTGTCAAGATGACAGGAGACAAAACAATGGATGATTTGTCCAAGCTGTTGGAAAGATAAGAAAGGGCGTAGTTTTGCAATGTTCCCTAACTGAAAATAAGAAGACTGAATTACAGACTTAAATTGTTAAAATTCTAGAAGTTCAACCTGACCTATAGGCTTCTGGAAAAAAATTCTAAGTCAAAATATAAGTAGTGATGTAAAGTTTCAAAGATCTGATAAGGGGTGAAGTTTTGTAGTGATTTAACATGCAGACATCCAGAAAAATGACAGTATGCCACGGTATGTGTTTTCAATTTGATCTGAATCACATGAAATTAACCTTGGAGAATTGTTGCTAGCGTCAGGGAAGGAGCGGGGAAGGAGAGGGGGAAAAGGACAATAAAATGAGAGGGAAATGAGTTGGACATGGAGGGGGTGGACGGAGAGAGAAAGTGGGCTAACAGGAGAGTGGGAGCGATGGCGTGAGAGAGCACCTGTCCTGCTGGAGTCGGGTCCGCTTGTGGTTAACCAAAGTTGGCAGTACCTCAGCTTGACCTTATCCTCCTCACGCCGCCGCTCCCCTCTGATCCCAATAGGGACCAGGCACCATGGCAAGACCCCCTGATACACACACACACACAAACACACACTTTCGTCAACATGGCCCACCCTCCCTTGTCATCCCCTCCCATATCCTTTCCCCCATCTTGGGCTGGGCTTGGTCTTATGGGGGCCCAGGACAAACATCAGGCCTGTGGAACAAACAGGCTGCTAATGTGGGCAGACAGGACAGACAATTAGAACCGAGCACAGGCTCTAAGTGCGTGTGCACGAGCCTGAGAAAGGACGCATGGATAGACACTCATGCAGATATTAGTACATGCACATAACAAGACATTAAGATTTACCCAGTATCTCAGTTAAAATGCTCTCTTTCTCTTTCTTACTCACTTGCTCTGCATGTGAACACCAGCTCAAAACGTCAAGTGTTATACTTCACACACATGTGCTCAGACTGACACATTAAATCAGTCCCAACTATGCATGCACAAGCAGACATTTCAAGGAGGCCAGTGACCCACCTTAAGTGCTTTTTCATCAGGCCACATGATTGTGACCTAGAGCTCATAATGGCTTTATGTGAGAATCCTACGATGAGCGTACCAGGTGAAGATGCATGGTCAGACACACAGAACAGTCAGACACACAAGACGGAGTCGAAGTATCAACGCAGTGAGTAGGTAAAGCAAAAATTCCTCTGTCACTAGAATTGTACTGAATGAAGACAATATTGAAAATATGAATTTGTCCCTCTTTGCAACCTTGTCAGGATTTCCTAAAAGCCGTTTTTTGGTTTGTGCTGCATGAGAAACTCTGACCTAGTTGTCTGATTATGTAAGACTGTAGATGGGAGAGTGGAGACCACAAAAAAACCTTAAATATTTATGTAAACAAAGCATATGACCTCGTCTGATGCAGAGACAGCCTCACTGCAATTTAGGCATTCCTTTCACAAAACACATACATATATATCCTCCTCCCATCCCTTAGCTTTGCTCGACTTTGGCTAGAACAAAAGAAAAGGCCCAGCCTGTGTATTTGTGGTTGTATATATGAGCAGCACATGTACACATTATGCTAAAGTTAGCATTCGTCTGAGTGCTTGTCCAGCCACAGCTCGTTAACCGCAGATTCAAATACATCCAGCCGCACACGTTCACGCGCACACAGATTATAATACCATCCTTCTGAGAATGCAAGGGATTGTGGGTACAGCACGGAAAGAGTAGCTCTGAGAAACTGGGGATATAATGAGAGTTATCGCACTGTTTGACTCCTTGTTTGACTCCTCAATGGCGGACCAAAATGTTCATGTACTGTATATACTGAAACAGATACTCAAATACAGATATACATTAAATATACATACACATATACACCCCAAACTCAATAATCCAAACTCGGTCTAAGGCCAACAATACAAGTCAGTCTGTTTCAACATTCGCACCCACACTTCCCCCGACTCCCACACAGGCTGATACCTGCTGCTGAACGTCTAGCCTTCGGCACAGGCCTCCAGTCACACACTCTCTCACACACACACGCACACACACAAACACACACACACACACACACACACACACACACACACACACACACACACACACACACACACACACACACACACACACACACACACAGGCCTACACACAGACAGGTTGAAGCCTGTTGCCAACAAGACAGACTGCCTTCCCCTTTTGCAGATCAGCAACGGCATCTCACATAAACAGGTTCATGTGCTGGTAGACACTCACATTAAGGATATATAAGAAGGCAGGCATGTAGCCGCACATATTGCACATCTACACACACACACACACACAGACACACATACACACCTCCCGGTGTGGTACAGACTGACAGGCTGGTGCATGCCAACACACATTCAGTGCGACTCTTAGAATCAGACCTGTGCAGTGTGACCTATATTGTATATGGGAGAGAATAGAGAATAAGAATTAGAAAGCTGCTGGGCTACATGATGGCTTTTTATTTACATTAACTGCGTGAGTAAAACAACTCTTTACTCTTGTGACCAATTAGAAATATTAAAGGCATACAACGGGGAGAGATCAAATGCTAAAGTATAAAGAATACAGAAAAAGCAGCCCCAGATACAGCAGCACCATGGGACAGGAAGTTCAAATGCCAGTGTGGCTACGGAGTGAATAAAAGTGGAAACAGAAACAAACAATACACTGGGCTGAATCCAGGATATGACTATTATTTCCTATAAAAACAGTTAAGTATTTTGGTTTTTTGGCTTGAACTCACATCTACTGGAAAAATACTCTTTTCTAACAGGTTATATTTAATGCGATAATGACTTTGTGACTGCAAATGTTCTTGTATAAATTTACATAAATATTTTTACTTGTTTCCTCTGAATGGTTAGTGTTGTGGAATAAGGGGACAGCTGCAGTGGTGTGACGATAATGTCATTAAATTCAGGGCAGTCTTGAATTAATTAAATTTTCATTGGAAAATATGGAAACGTTTTACTCGGCCAGATTTTAATTGCCTCAAGAATAACGCAGTTTTAAAACTTTAAAGCAGAGTAAGTGGCTTAATAGGATGCATGTGTGCAGTGAACCACAATTTGTTTTCTAGCTGCTTAAGTTTACACCGACCTCGGAATTTTAGAATCTATACAAGTACATGTATCGCTCTGATTAGATCCAATAAGAGTTCCCCGTGGAAATGCTAGCATCCTTACACTGAGATAACTGCCAGTTTGTAACTACCACTGCTGCTGCTGCTGTCACGCCTCCAGGAAACCAGACGAGGGTCCCTTTAGGTCAACTCCCACTTCAAAGGCCGACAATGAGCTTTGTCGGTGGACTATGGGCAGCGAGCTACAGCGTCCTGGGGCTCCTGCTCTCTCACACAGTAATGGGATTAAGGCTTCCACAAGGCAGATTAAGGGGCTCCAGGTCCCAACCTGATCCCCCTGTCATCCTAGGTAATTCAAATCCGCTGCATCGAAATTTATGGGTGATGGCAGAGTGGGAATGCTGTCATGGACGGGGACGTCCATATTGACATGAACTGACATCTTGTAATGTAATGTAACATAATACCATGCAGTGTATTAGCAACATAATGTGACATAACATAACATAACACAACATAACATAGCATAGCATAAAAGTCTTTTCATGGTCTTGCAGCACCAGACCTGCATCCATGGCATTTGACGGGGAGAGCAAGGGATGGGAGATTAGGCTGGTATGGATGTCATAAACTGGTCATTCTAAATATAGGTGGGCCATAGTGGATGGAGTTATTATTACACATACAAGGCATGCATAGACATGCTTGCACAGGATTAAATGTGCTCTTATGTGCAAACACAGACCCTCACACAACTACATCTACGTTTTCATGCATGCAGCCATACCAAGAACATGAATATGAAGACTAAAAAGTTAGGCCAGGAGATAAAATCGGTTTTTAGTTGTACAATGATGGATTCCACTGTAAGATGAGGACACAGTCACCAAAATTAAAAACCAGAGAATAATAAAACCAAAAATCATAAGAGAGAGTGGAGTTATATAACAGAACATTATTAGAAAGGCTACGACAGACAAGACAGGGGTAGATGCCTTTCTGTCAGGCCTGGCTTCTGGTTGGGCCTGCAGTGACAGAGCAGAGCGCCAGTCTGACATATGCAGAATGGTGGGTGGTGATGGTAGTGCTGCTACTCTTTTTACTCGTAGGAACACTGACCCCTAGTGCTTGTCGTAAAGTTTTTGGGAAAAAAAAGCACAGAATAACTTCCCTCATAGGCAGATATTTAGGCTTGCAATTAATGTGAGAACCTTAATTTGAGAGAAATAAATGGTCTCACTTGATAATAGTTGTGTTTCACCATAAAGAAATGTTATTCACTTTATTTAATCGTCTATTTTTCTCACTTATTTGAAGAGCTTCCTCTGGGAATGTTTATAGAATGGTAATGGACTGTATTATGCACAACAAGAATGTTGAATAATTAAAAAACATTCAATTCACTGTCACTCAGATACACTCTAATGTAATGATGTGCCAATGTATGTGTGTATATGTATGTATGCTAAATCTTCTTGCTCACTCTTTGGTCTCTTGCTCTGTCTCCACTCTTTTATACTCATGTGTTTTTAGCTCTGTAATCCAATTTGGTGAGAAGCATCACTGCGCGCGCTCACACACACACACACACACACACACACACACACACACACACACACACACACACACACACACACACACACACACACACACACACACACAGAGGATCCTGGGCCGTAGTGTCTCTGGCCCCCGCTATGTTGAAGTTTCCCTCTCGGCCCAGCTGGCAGAAGTTACAGCAGGGCAACAATGTGCCTGCAGGACGGGCCAGGACGGGTCCAGGACTGGGGCCCCACCGCCCCGCTGAAAGGCTCCTATTGTCCAGCCCCACCTCCATCAGGGATCATTAATTATGGGCCGCAGAGCACGGCTCTGAGTCAGAAAAAGTCCACACACAAACACACACACACACACACACACACACACACACACACACACACACACACACACACACACACACACACACACACACACACACACACACACACAGAGCTAGGCTCCCCTCCTCCCCCCTGTTGCAGCATAAACACAGTGATGGGGCTTAGGGGAACCAGCTCCTCCTCCCCTTTATCCCTCAAAACCTTCTCTCGTCTCCACTGGCTCTTTTAATGAAGCCAAGCTGAGCACTGAGCAGAGAGCCATTACAGCTCTTGCTGATTTTTTTCCCCAAGAATTTACATTTAAGCATTGCAAGGGCATAAAGAGAAAAAGGAAAGAAGGGAAATGTCCTCAAAGATGTTTTCTTTCTACTTTTCTCTCTCTTACCAGGGGATTTGAGATCTTGGTGGATTTTGAATGAATCTCCACTGCTCACACTTACACCTCCACTTTTATCTATTCCTCCTGGCTAAACCATGTGAGAGAACCATATAACACATTTTATATAACACAAGAACTAATGGCCTATACTAATGGCATTATACAGATAAGAGTAAATTCTGACAGGAAAAATAAATGCCAAACTTATTCACAAGAATAAAAGAATCAACTAGAAAATGAGTTAAACAAAATGCAAATTATGTAAGGTTATATAATAACACCAAAATGACATCATCTAGTTTCATTATTATAGTGTACTGTTCGATCGACCCTGTGGGATGACACATAACATTACACATCCCTCAATAATGTGACGCCACCCAAGAGCAGTTACTCAACATAAAACTACATTTTGATTTGGACAATAACCTGTGGTCTAACTGTAGCCAACAGACCCTCCATCTCCCCTGTCCCACTGGCCCCTGGAGTTTGATTCACTTATTCATAGCAACTTTAACACATTCACATCATAAAGGAGTTGATTTATGGCACATGCAAGGGCTCAGTCAGAGCAAATGAAACACTTTGAAAAAGACACTGGGTTTCCAAAGCAGAGACCTGAATGAACTGGTTTGGGCGGGATGTGTAACACTGAAGGCCAAATGTATATCACATTCAACCATAGGGGCTTGAGAGAAAATTATGAGTATGTACTGACATTTTATGAGGCCCAGGCTGAGCTTGGGTTTGTCATTTCATCGTCAGAGAGTAGATATGAGTTTTACACCTGAAGTGATGTGTTTAAGGACCTGCAGTCGACTTAAACTTAGCCTTGTTATTAAATGTTTATTTTATTGAGTAGAGATTTATACATCACTAAATTAAAATGGGTTGCACTACAGAAACTAGCTCTCAGATGGAGATAAGTTGGTACAAATAGTGCTGGCCAAAACTGAATGATCAATCCTTTTCTACTAATACTTTTGCAAGTTAGACTCGTACTGGGTCTACACTGACACATACTGCCTCCAGGAAATACTCATATGTTCCACTCTAAAGTCCGACCCTTACAAAAGCTTGCACTTGCTATTACCTTCTCAGCGTTTATATGTCACAGAAAAAACTGCCACCCGTATAAATGGAAGCCTACACAACCTTAAACAGTGTTACAAACTCATTCACTGCTGCCCATAAGACGAAGGGTGCAGACGGGAGCGCCTGAGGACTTTGTGACTCACCAGATTCATTCATGTACCAGAGTCAGACAGTTCTCAGCGCTTAGTAGCATGCATGCCTGTGGACACTATTCCTGGCTGCCTGTGGACTGTGCTGAGACTCCCTTCTGCAGTTTGGTCTGTAGTAAGACTAGTTTTAGTGGCTGTTAATAATTGTTTTGCATATTGATTCAAATAATTTCATCATTTCCAGGTTATTATTCTACTACTTTGATGAAACACTTACGAGTTGGTAGATTTTTTAAAATCATTTTATTATTGAAAATAATACACAAGTAACATCAACAAACTCCTCACAACTAGTAAAGTAAAACACTTCTGATTTCATAGGTTATCAGCTTCATGTAGCCTACAGGTCAATATTTTGGGATGATGATGAAGCGTATTGTTTTGCTTCCACTTGATACCTGCCCATCATGTGAGGTTGCCTTGCACTCGTGTGGCCTGAAAGGTGTGCAAAACATACTTGAAAACTCGATACTCAATATATTTAGAGGCCTGGACCCGGTATATGCCGAGGCAACAAAACATTCGAACTTCCCGGCACTAGCTCATAAATATTTACACTGCCAGGTGTAGCTGCTGTGTAGCTAAAAAACGTTAGCTCGCTAATATTGAATATGACCCATTTAGATTAAATTTTGAATAAAACATGGACTTTAAAATATAGCTGACATATATGACCTGTTACTTGATCAAACTATTGTTTGATTATGATAAATGATCTGTATATTATATATATATATATATATATATATATATATATATATATATATATATATATATATATATATTATATTTCACAAAAATAACAAAGTAGACTTCAAATTACAAATAGTTACGCTAACGTCAAATTAAATGACTAAACAGTGCCAGTTACGTTAGGTTACTTCTAACAGGTGCAAAGATTTGGTAGTTAAGTTTAATATATTGCTAACCCTTCACAGTTGTAATTTCTGTCAGTTATGTCACAGCCTGTGATGCTACAGTGAATAACTACAGATGTTTTCTAATAAGTGATATGCACATTAATAAAGTATTTAGTAGCTAACACATCCCTCAAGTGTTAGTTCTGCAACTGGATTTAGTGAATCAATGATCTAAAACTATCTATTGGAGACTACCTAGCAATTAAGTAGGTAGGTACTTTATTGATCCCCAGAGGGGAAATTTCTTACTACTAAGAGCTTAAGAACAACTTCAGTCACAAACTTACCGATGAATTTAGAAATTTAGAAATAGCCGGTGCAACCCAGTAAAGGGCTGAAAGAAAGTAGGAGAAAGGGAGAAATGTGTTTGTTTTAGGTCTGGAGATGTATTTATATATAGGAATAGTATGTGTCGGGGAGTTTATATAAGAAGTATAGAGTAAGCAAGAGAAAAGGAAATTGTGTTGATACATGAATGAATGACGGCAGAGAAACAGAGAGAAGTAGGCCGTTGAAATTCATACATCTTCATAGAGAGAAAAATACTGAGAGGAAAGTTTTTCTTTCTTTTTTCCTCACTCATGACATTCCTCCTCTCTTCTTCTTCTCCTCTCCTCCCTTGGTCTGACCCTCGCCTTTCTTTTTCCCCAGAGAGGAGGTTACATAACATATTTCCACACACACACAGGCACGCAGACACGAATACACACACACACTCTAGCTACACTTCATCAGCTCCTGTCCCTCATCCACACCCCCACCTCTTGTTGTACACACACACACACACACACACACACACACACACACACACACACACACACACACACACACACACACACACACACACACTTGTCAGCTGTGAAATATTTCGCCCCCAGACCTCCTCTGCTGGACATTGAACAGACTCTCGAATGCGTCGAGAACCTTCTCATGCCCTGATTCTTCTCTCTCTCTCTTTCTACATTCTCTCCCTCGCTCTCTCACCCCCCCTTTTTCTCCTCTTTCATCTCTCAAACAAACACCCTGTTGCATTAATCAGGGTTTTTTTTCCTGTCACTCTGACAATGGTTCTGTTTTACATCACTGATCGGGGATGTGACCCCCCTCACACACACATATGTATACACACACTCACCCCACCTCTTTCTTGCTCTCTCTCTGCTCACTGTGTTTCCCATAACGCAGCAGTCATAGAAAAATGGCACCCCAACCCCATGGTTTGGAGAAGGGTTCGATGGGTGGGGTGCAGGGGGTTGACACCAAGGTCAGCCATGTCAGATCTGGGCTCAAGGGTGGGGAGGTGGGTGGTTTTCAAGAGTTGTGGGGGGACGGACAATAGGACTCTCTGACACCCAAAGAGAAAAGATGCACGACGAGGAGGCCACATATCAATGACCAGTTTGACAGTGTTCTCCGAGATCCAATGTTTCCACTAGGAGAGAAATTGGGGGGTCTTTTTGTGGATGACAAGTACAAGTGCGTTGAGGTATGATGTGCTGGGAGAGGCGTTAGTACATTAACATCTAAGAGATTCGTTGATCAAATACAATTTGAACGTATGTATCATTTAGAGAAAAAAGACACATATGACTTGAAAATAGATTTAAGAAATAAAATACATGCGGTATCAGATTGAGATTGCATCGTGGAAACTAAAGTGCATTTAGTCATGTCTTGTACTTCATTACAGTTTTGAGGTGCTTAACCTCACAATTTCTTTTTTATGTTGCTTTCTACTTTTTACAGACAAATATTGTACTTGTTACACCACTACATTTATGTAATTGCTATAGTTACTAGTTGTATTGCAGAATCAGATTTCAAATACAAAACATCGTATTACATTTAACTTATCAAACACTATCAAGTACCTAAAATAAGAGCCAACTTGACATTTACAACTACAGGATTTTAGTTTCTTTCAGCTTACTGCTTAGATTTTACGACCTGCAACTTGAATGGCTTGTTCTCACCACTCTTACCAATGTTACAATGTTAAGTGGAAAAGTTATAAAAATTCACTGTACGCTTCCAGTGCAGCACAAAACGTCTGACACTCAAAGTTAGCTACTAGCTGGTGAGTATAATGGAGTGTTAAGCAGCTAAAGAGCCACATATTTCCTCCAGGAGTTGGTATAGACCAAAACAGAGCTAAAAAGAGAGTGAATATTGGACATACATTCACCATGTGGGCAGAGACATAACTTCCAATTAACACTGATGATGCTCTGTGTCTGCTTAATGTGTAAATAGGCATAAAATGTCAACGTTGTGTCTACAACTTGTTGTGTTGCCCACAAGTGGCCAAAATTCAATTAATGCAGCTTTAAAGTAAAGTAGAATAACTCCACTTTATTACAACTCGGGCCTTATTTTTTTAGTTCGGGCCATCATTCATATTAGAAATATAACATTTTACCCACCAATTGCTGAGATCCAGGAAAGAAAAGAAGTCAGACAGGACATGAAATACAAGCAATTAGATGATCATACAGATTGTAAACAAACTCCAGAATATTCAAACGTATTCATTCAGTCCATTGTAAACCCCAACCACAGTTTACAGTACAGCTTCATTGTTCAATTTTGACCAACAGTACATGCATTAGTTGTGCACACACAGTTTACAGTGCAATTAAGGATTCATATTGACATTTTGGGTAGATCACTTTCAGTTTTGCCTACAATTTAGTGGCAATAAAACAGAATTTTCCCAAAAGTAATTCATTTGTATACTTCTTTAATACTGATCAAATATGATTTATATACTTGTACTGTATACATGTTTGCTGAGCTATAAGTGGAATATGTGCACGTATAACAGTCAGAATAAGACTAGCAAAGAACAATAACGTATTAATCTGTCAAAGTGAGATTATTTATGTCTGTTACTATCTGTCAGTGTGAAATAATACCAGGTTAACTGTAATTTACAGTTCTGAGCTGTCGCACTTTCCATAATATTAGGGGGATTTGCAGTTTAATCCAGGGCGTGATTGGCATTGGTTATTGAATCTAATTATGAAATAATATTTTGTTACATCATATTTGATTATTGTTGACTGTTGAATCAAGAAACATGATTTGTATTTGCCCAAGTACATTGTGTGTATGTTTATGGGTGTGTGTATCCACATGTGCTACTACCCTTAGCAAGTTTTTCCCATGCCTCATCCTTCGCTGATCATCATGAGTTTAGTTAAACCTTTGAAAACCACAGTGAAGTAAAGCTGTATGGGCTTTGTTAGGTGTTAGACTGAGTTCACCACAGTCTGGGTGGCAGACTGAGGGCTGAGACTGACTCAGCTGAGAACCTTGTGACTTGTGCAGTGTGCCCAGGCTTGGACGGCTTCAAGTCTCATCAACACATCTGACTGAGAAGCAGAGAGCGAGCAGGGGGGCTACAGACTGGCACAGTACTTGCTCAGACTTGGCATGGGTCACTGGATCATAGGCGAACTTCCTTAAACCAGGGCTGGTGGTGGAGGGAGGGATGAGAGCCGGTCTGTTTTGGGATGCAGCTACATAGCAGGGAGTTTAGCGCAAAAGGGTGAGGGGCTGAAGAAGTAGCATGGGTAGTTGAAGAGGCTGAATGGGTATCATATTTTGCATCTCTAAAAGCCACCTCTGACAAAAAGAGAGGCGTCTGTTCCCCTGCCTGATCCAATAATACATGGCAGGACCCAAACAGGGGCGCCATGCTAATGAGCGCATGCGATTAGTGCGACAGAGTGAGCTAGCAATGGGGAGGGGGAGTTGGGGTATGGACAGGGAGCGGCTATTGGCTCTTAATGAGAAGTGAAGGGACCCCCTTTCCCAGCAGTGGCCCCTGCGGACTGGTTTTTCGGGGGTCATTTCGGGCTGCACTGCAGATTAATGACAGTCAACATACCAGCGGATAGAGAGGCGTGGGGTGGGCTAGCAGTGTGGTGGTGGCAGTGGTGGTGGGAAGGGTTAACTAAGACAAAAGTAAAGCTGTGGAAAAATGCTAATTCACCAGTGGCTCAGTAAAGCAGGGTGGGGGGGTGGGGGGAGGACAAAGAGGCAGGGGGTGGAGGTGGAACGAAAGGCAAGAGTGTAGCGTGTGAGAGATATTTTGGGAAGTGGGCTTAGAGAGTGTGTGTATTTGAGTGTGGGCACGGCTGCAAGCTGGAAACAAAGCCAGTGAGAGAGGTCTCGTACTTCGGGGCCTCCCGCACAGAGAAACTCAATCCCCTGTTGCGTGCTGCTCTGATTTTAAGTCTGAAAGTTCATGATGGATTTTACCTACAGACTGTTGGACAGTGACATAAACACTCAAACAGCTCCGAGTCGCCTCTAAAAGGTCCAATATGTAAGTGCAGGACAGGGCCCCATGTTGAAACACTGGCTCTCCACCACTGGCTTTGCTTTAACGTGATTTATGTGGAGTGAAGAATTAAGCAATCTGAAAATGTACTATTACGAGCGTTATGAGAACACGGTATTAAAGCTTTACATGTGTATGGGGATAATAAATGTAACGTTTGTTCAAAAGAGCAAACATTGCGTTATTATAAATGATGACTGGAGAAAGCTACAGAAAATTTGTCTACAAGTCAAACCTTTAACAAAATACAGTTACTTGTAATGCTGGGACAGTTACAGAACTAGAAAGTGATACAAACACTAGGACTGGCTTTCTCCTTACACAGGAACGTTAATCATAGCTCTTATAATTTACAATGATTACGAGTATCCTCTCCTTCTTATATTCTGTCATACGACGTAGGTCAGGATGAAACTTAAGTTTTAGCTTCTGGTCCTTTGCTGATGTACATCTCAGTACTAAATGGTGCCACAGGCAGCAGTTAAGTGTCTTAATGTGCCAGTGCTTTTATCGTGAGAAGTAGAGTTAAACCAGGAAAACTTGTCTTTTTCTCTATGTATAGCAATAATATTTGACTTTCTTGTTTTTATTGTCTTTTAAATTGTTCCCTTCTTGCTATTGTGTTTTGGCAGGAAGTGGAATTGGATGAGATTGGCCTGGTGGTGGTGCTGACCAACGAGTAAGTCATCCTTAAGGATCTACACACAGTTGGTGCAGACTGTGACGGTTCACATTTTGAGAAGTACACGCCAGAATAAAAATGACCGCAAAGACACAATTGTGGAGGTTTCATAGAATCATGTAAAACATAAGAAGATGCTTTGGAAAGAAAGACTGCCGTTTTACATGTCAGGTGTTACTGGGATCAAACGTTTGACCTTTCACTTGCTGTATTGAGCGCGCTTGTATTAAAAAAAACTGGATTCCTGGCATATGCCGAAAAAGTTTTGCTTCTGCATTTTTGGGTCTATACATCATGTACAATACAGTCCCTCTCCGGCCAAGCTAGCTGAGAACATACACGTCCTAGACTTCGTCTGGCTAAGCCAGCTGACTTCCTGTTGGCTCCCCACACACACGAATGCGATTGAAATGGGATAGAATGAAAATTCTCTCACTTCCACAGCTGCCTCAGGGTCTTTATGCAGGTCGCTGTCCAGTATCATCCTCTGTTGCACCCGACAGTGTAACATCACCTACTGTAGGCTGCAATAGTCTAATATCCCTGTGATTGTCGCCCCTTGACCACCTTGCATATAAGTCATGGCCCACCTTGCTTTAGAAAGATGTTTTTTTTAGCATCTAAATTCGTAGACCCTAAACCATTCCTTCTTCATATCTGTCACAGTACAGTGCTGCTCTCACGTCATTGTTAGATGTACGTAAGAGTGCTGGGATGTTCTAGTGTTTTTCTCCCTGTGTATATCCTGGGTGCAGACCTCTAAATTGATTAAGTATTTCAAGGTTTCGAGGACTGGGTATTGTGCGCTTTCAGGCCACAAAAGTGCGGAGCACATGAACATGATATACCAGTGCTCTGTGTGTATTTTTACAATAAGTGAATAAAACTCTACTAATTTGAATGTATGAAAAAAATTCAAAAATTCAAGTTAATTTTGGGCAAGCACTGGTACGTAACATTTTCAAATTATTTTGGATCCTACTGACTACGGCTATTGACTCTGTTAAGTTTGTTATGTGTTTGTTTGCTGATCTCTGACAGCAGACTTGAGGCTCCACAGAGTGAAATTCTTCTTTTTACTCTTCTATGACATTTTTGTGAATGAAACTTTCACAAAAAAAAAAGTAGATATAGTTTTGTGAATCCGACTCGGAACACTTGCATGAACAAGCCTCATAAAAAAAAAGAAAGCCCTTTTTTTATTAACGATTTTACTCAGAACATTTAAACTGAGAAGATGTTATTTTCTTACTATGATCATTTATGAAACATAGGTCAATAAACTTTTACATTAGAGGAAACCTAACTCTTAAATATTGTTCTTATGGAGTGCAGACAAATAAATTCTCCCCTGGTTTTCGTTCTCTGTTTAAATTATGAGAACTCCAAGATCAAATTTGCTCTTATTAAGGCAGACATACAGTAGTGTGAGTCCTTACAGACACCCATACAGCTAGTGGAACAGGAGGTGGTCCTGCATTCCTGCTGCTTTCAGGTGGTTCCAGTGTGGTTTCTGTTGACCCACTTTCTCTCCTGTCTGCTGGCTGGATAACACTGCGGTTTTAGCAGCAGAGAGAGTTCACACCCTGGGAATTGCTGGCAGCCATGGAGGGAGGGATGGTGGAGGAGCGGACTACTGTAAGAGTGTGATTAATGAGCAAGTGTTATGGCAGCACCGCAGAGAACAAAGAGACTAATCTACAGCACATGGAGGGTGGAAAACACTGCACATACCAGAGGGTGGATCTAAAAACTCACCCACGTCTGCTGGTTAGTAATAAAGCTGAGAACACCGGCTGTGGACACGCTGAAGGTGAATACTTGGCTCCTGATGTCGTGTTGCATAATGTATCCTGCAGCTTCAAAGTATCAGGAAAGTACCATTTATTTAAGAGTCTCCACATTGAAAGTGAATAAAATAAACTCACAGAGAAACTGAGTGTGCATGGACGCATTCATGTACCTTCTTGTGTGTGTATACAGATGTGTGTGCCAGGCATTGATTAATGTCTGAGTGTGAAGGCATGGTTAATCTGGTGGGCTCAGGCTTCAGGCTTCTATCCTCTCTACTGTCTGTGACAGGAGTGTGGATGTGTATGTGTGTGTGTGTGTGTGTGTGTGTGTGTGTGTGTGTGTGTGTGTGTGTGTGTGTGTGTGTGTGTGTGTGTGTGTGTGTGTGTGTGTGTGTGTGTGTTTCCACAGAGAAAAGGCAGGCTCAGTCACTCACCTCACCCATAAATCACACACTAGGGCTAATTGATTCAGCTCCGGTTCTTACACTGCTTCCCAACCAAATCCTTAAAGAGGCGTCCAGGCTGCTTTTTAACAGAGTGTTGGGTTCTGTTATGCAAGCCTCCATAAATTCTTCATGTTCTCTTCAAAAGACTCTACAGAGAGGCTGCTGATTCATGACCAATGGCCACTAGCTCTAGAAACCTTCTACGGTCAGCTAAGCTTTTAAACACTTTGTTAGGCTGTGTGTGTTTAATCAAAGAATGGCTATACAATTTTTTAACACCACAACTGTAAATGAAGTGTTAGGTGATCTATGAACTCCCATTAGTGATTGTCATAATAGAAATATTATCAGTATGGACAAAAAATCAAAAGCTCTCACTGATGCCCCCCAGAGAAGTGTCTACAGCATTTTGGCAACAAAAATCAGCGCAAACATGATTTCAATGTGATGGATTACACCACTCAAATAAGTTTCCAGAGTCTGATAACAGATGCCCTCGACAGGGATGAGTGAAAACCATTGGCTGCCTGAAATGGTAGAAAAAAGTACTGAAAAGAACTGTATATTTGGGTTCTAATGCATAGGGAAAAACCTGCAAAACTGTTAGGATGGTCCCTTAAGACCAAATCTTCAGTTTGTTTATATTGCATGATTTGTTGACAGGTTTCTAAGGGTGACTGTTTGTCTGTCACTCTTTTTTCTTTTGGAGTTGTGTTTTGTTTGTGGGTCCAGTTGGAAGCAATCTGCAGGCTGGCAGGGAATGAAAGAGCTCCCTGGTCCATCCCTGATGCTCCCCCAGCCGCCGTCGGGCCGACTCTCTCCATGGGCCTCTGTCTCCAGCCCTCCCTGGTGGGCTAAGACCTGCTCAAGGTCCCCTCTGTGATGTGGGCTACCCGATAAAAGCCAATGCTAGCTGGATTCCCAGGCCCATTTTCCCCCTGAGTCTTTATCTTTCACAGCATTGAACAAAGGTGAGGGCTGCCAGAGAATTAGGTTTCACTCTGCTCACACAGACAGTCTCATTCTTTGCCTCTTTGGCAGAACCAGGAGTGGAAGGAGCTGAAGCAGCTAGAGGAGTGTGTGTGTCTCTAGCTGAGTTTCCATTTCAGCATTTTCCATTCAAATCAAGAGGGGCTGATTGGAAACTATACACAACAATTCCTCAATATTTTAAAGTTCTTAAAGGTTAGGTTCAGTTTTTTCCAGTCTATCTTAATGGAACTTTGACATGCCATATGTATGTTAACAGAACTATTACTACTAAGGATCACTATATCATTCCCTCTGTCCATACTAACCATGAAGTGATACTGTGCCTTCACAGAAGGGCTATACTCTAAGAATTGGGAGATAAAATCCACAGTCTTTGTTCTGTGTAAAAACGCATGCCAAAGTTTAGCTCAAGCTAATATGAGGGGCCACGGCACCCCGAGTTAATTAAATCAACAGCTTTTAGAATTAAATTCCCTTTTTTTGTTTCCCTGGAGAGTGTCCCCATCCTGAGCAGCTGTGGAGTGATACATCCTGGTCGTTGCATCAGTATTTATTGCCAGGACACAACGTTGGCAATAAACCTACACCTGACTGCAAGGCTGAAGATAATCACTTTGGTTAACTGACATTGCTGCAACCTTATGTTAATTTCAGCTGAACTTCAAAATGCATTTTTACAAAGAACCAGGACTGTGCACTTTGTTCACTTTTCTCTTACAGCTTCAGGGCCAGCCAATGTTTACAGTGACTAATAATTCTTTTAATGCCATATGCATTCGAGATATTCAAACTCTATCGGCAGATAAAAGGTCAAAATTGGGTGATTGTGCAAAACCCCAGATTGTGTTTAGTAATGCCAACTTTTTCTTTTAATAACGTTGTTCTACAGTAGTATGTGTGCATGGTATTACTACATTATGTTAGGGGAAGGTGGTTATGGAAAATCTCCCTGTTTGTTTCTCACGCTTGTGCACAAGCATGCAGGTGATGCGATACACATTCCTGTCAATTTTTTCACACTATTCCTCTTATCTGCAGGTGGCAGCTAAGCCATAAGCAATGCAGAAATATGTCAGAAAAGACAGGGAAGAAGAAGACTGCTTGCAAGCAAACGTAGATGTAAACAATTAATGGTTCAAACTTTTTAGAAAAATCATCTGAGGACTCAAATGCATTCAAGATATTTGTTAGACCTCAATGATACACGCAGTGTTTTTTGGTCAGAAACACTGAACGTAAACATAAACTTTGTATGTTTACTCCAAATGCCATCTTTAAGTTATGGTTAAGGTTAGGGAAAGATTGTGGTTAGTTTTTAAAAAAGTGAACTTTAAATGTCAGCTTGTAATGGGATATGAACAGAACTGCAGAGTGCCCACCCATTTTCCCGTCCTCCACACCCTTTCTATACATGTCTCTATGTGAAGGTAACATTTGTGCCTAATGTTGCCAATGGACATAAATCCTTACCTGTGGAATTTTTGAATATGAGCACAGTTCCTTGGGATAACATGGTCAATAGAGTGTAATTGCTTGAAAAAAACAGTAATGACCAATACTAATTAGTTCTTGAAAGACTTTGTACCAGTTTCACTGGCATTATAATGCAGTTCTTAACTTCAACTTTCAGAATATTTTGAATTGTTTTGAAAAGTGAGACTGAATCACACCCTCATTCATCATTTTGACTTTCTCACCTCAAGTGAGTCTGAAAACATATTTGCAATGCTTAAGAAATTTGAATCCGTTTCTCATATCCAATCAGACTCTGCTGCCATAAGTCATAAAAATTCCTGCATGTGATTGTAGGCATGCTGAAGTTTGAGAAGGCTCCCAACTGCACTTCAAATGTAATACTGACCTTTCTCTGATGCAACCTGATGACAGTCATGAATGAGCCTGAGCATGTAGTTGCAGTAATGTACATGTTTGTGTTTACAGCGACCCAACAGCTGCCCTGACTGCTCCCTGCTCTGCTGTTGAAACAGGAAAAGCCTTATATAGCACATTACACACAGTAAAAGATTAACATGCAGTCAGTGAGTTAATCTATTGCACAAACACAGACACAGAAACAGGTGTGCACACAAACATGCACACAAATCTACATGGAGGCTGAGCTGAGTTGAAACAGACATGCATCTGTGTGAAGGTACACACATACAAACACACACTCATGTAAGCATATAAAAAGGAAACACAAAGACAAACAAATCTAAGCTCAAATGCAGGGTATAATTTATACTATGGTCAGTCTGTCATATACAAAAACATGGATACACCACACACACACACATACTCATCTCTGGACAGAGTTCACCCAGTCATTCCATCCTTGCGGCAGTGAAGCTGTTTTTCCATCTCTGGGGTCTTAGTGTGACATTGTGGTCCAAACAGCAGTGAAATACATGGGTCTGGGCTATTAAAACTGTTATTAGCATGGCCAATTGGGGCTAAACAGGACCTGACTGTCACCCTAATGACAGGGTGGCTAAGGGCTGGGAAAAGGGGGGAGGTGGTCTGCTGAAACCTCTGACCATCTTCCACAGAACAGCCCCAGTGGATTCCCCACCACTAACATCCATCCAACCCCCTTCTCCGTCCATGTGCTCAGAACTCTCTGGATCCTCTTCTGCAGGAGACAAATAAAACTGTGGTATTGACATACAAGGCCACAGATACACAGACATGATAGAGACAGAGAGGAAAACAAACACCAACGCATTTACACAGATAAATACTGTAGGATGAACAAAGCTGCATATAATTCTCACTCAAATAAACATCTTTAAAGATAAATAAACACAAGAAATAGAAATAATTTTGTTCATTGTCTCCATTCATTTTCCAGGACAGTTACTCTATTGGCGTGACTCTGTACTTTACATTTAATGCTACTTTATACTTCTACTCCACTACATTCAAGAGGAAAAACATAGTAGTTTTAGGTGTACTACATTTATCTGACAGCTATAGTTATTTTGCAGATTATGAGTTTATGTCCCAAAAATGGTCTCTAAAATTCATACCATATAACTGCAGCACCCCTGGTTCGATTCCAGCTGAGAACCTTTTTTGCATGTCTTACCTCTCTCTTACTCCCCTCATTTCCTGTCTGTGTTGACACTATCACTATCGAGTTAAGGCAAAATGCCTTTAAAAAAGAATTTAACACATTTCTCTGGTGCCTTAGATCTCTGTTTTTTAAAAAATGTATTACTATTTACCCAAAGAGCATCCGACACTACAATCTTTAACATCAGCTGATTTTTTCCCACCACCATCTGCTTTATAATAGTGATATGAAAAACTTCCAGAATTTTCAACATATATTTAAACAAATCATTCAAAAGCCAACAAGCACATATCAAATCTCTATTCCTCCTACTCAGCTTTATGTTTACTGTCTCCCCCACACTCACACCCACCTCCGATTCCCCTATTCCTTTTCCTTTATAGACTGAGGATTGCAATTCATTAAACTGAACTGAATATCTTCATACAGAAGACACACACAGAGCACATAACATAGCTGTAGCCCAGTGGTGGCCGACGCTGACCCACTATAGTGGGGTTCAGCTGGAGCCAGGGAGACCACTGTGGTTATCACTGAGTCTTTGGTGTCCAAAACAGTTATGCTAAACCCCCTACCCTCACCCTCTCAGCCCTTTTAGCCTCCACCACTGAGACAAATCCAATCAAATATCCAAACACAAAGTGGATATAAAATCTCTACACGCCCTCAAACTTTCTAGTAAGTTTTATTGCCTTGAAGTCTCAAATTAAAAAGCAGTAAATCACAGTCTTCCCGCTTTCACTTGGCCAAAGGAAGCAGTGCAATAGTAAAAAGTTACAACTGGTGAAAACATAAGGCCAAAAGACGATAACTCACTCTTAACTCAACTTTATAGAGCCATGTTTAATCAGTTGAGTAATTCCTATGATTATTCAATGAACCATTTTACCAAATACACAGTATATGAATTATAAAAAATAACAAGATTTACAAATAAAAGTTATAGCCTCTTATAAGTGACTTTTGATATCTTTCAATTCCAGGCCTAGAGCTGCACTTTTGTATTCCAAATATATTTTGATTTTTTACTTCAGTGAAAAATCTAAATATAGTGTAAAAATATTCCACTACAAGTAAAAGTCCTTTATTCAAAATGTTACTCACTTAAAAGCACAAAAGGATTAGCATCAAGATGTACCACTGACTTAAAGTAATACTGATTAGATTATTATTACCGATGAACAAATGAGCAGGTGGCATCTTACTGTTATAGCTGGTTTAAGGGGAGCTAATTTTAGATACTTTATGTACTGTTTGGTAGTTTGCTCCATGATTATGTATTGTACTTTATAAGCTTATAAAAAAGAATTTTATGTAAAATTTTATTCTGCAAACTAACCAGTAACAAAAAAAAAAACAAAAACAAAAAAAAGAAACAGACTCAACCTAACTTTAACTCAGCTTTCACTCCAATCAAGTCATTTCTGTAAAACTTCTGATTTCATAGGGGTCCATGGCCAACACCTAGAATGTGGAATACATATTTACAAAACCTTCATTACCCATATAACTATTTACAAAATCAATAGTGAACTCTTTAGGGATAATCGGGCACAACCAGAGGTGATAGGCAAATACTGCATTGATTGCCATATTTCCAAAACACAAGGAAGGGTTATAACCAAGCATATTGGATCCATTGATATGTTGACCGACAGCAAGATACACCAAGATCATGCACAAGCATTGTGTGAATAGTGAGCATAGCACCAGCATTCCAGTATATCTGTCTATCTATCTATCTATACACTACACAATACATAATGTGCTTTGTGGAACATTTTTTTAAAACTTTTGTCTGTATTATGGACATATTGTTAGATTACGCTTGTCAGTTAATTACATCTACACTGAATGATCCAAACAAAAATAGACATGTCATGAACTGTAATATACAGTGTCTACAAACTATACCCAGTTAAAAACATTATAATAATCATCATCACAAGATCAGTATATAAAGTTTCAAATCATTTCTTTTTTGTTTTTTGTTTTATAAAAATGTAGTTTAAATTGTTTTGTTTTAACCAAACCATACTATGTGCAGAACGGAAACGTTAGCTATATCAGCTATCTGAATAAATGTGACAGAAAAGACTTTAAGCAAATAAAACCTAGTAAATATGAAAAGAAACTGTATGTGGATTGAAGACATCCACTAAGAACAGACAGAAAGACTATTTCCAGCTCAGACCCAATCTCTGTCTCACATCAACACATGGAATGGATTTGAACCAACAAACAACAAGTCTGCTCTATGAAATACGAGTCCAAAAACAAAGCTCTCCCTTCAGTGAAACCCCCCAACCTCAGCACATACACAAGCACGCACACACACACACAACTCAGTCATAACCCCCCATGATACACTTATTCTCTCTAGACCCTTCACCTTCTCCACTTCCAACGGTTAACCACACACAGGGTTGGGGGAGGTGAGTTTGGGGTGACACTGGGGCAACAGTGAGTTGTGGCCCTTTGGACAGTCAGCACAGACAGAACTGGTGAATGTGTGTGTACACGTGTGCACAAATCTTCCCTAAGAGTTTCCCACAATCCCTTGCCTCCTCTGTGTTTATTTGGCCTCAGTAATGGTGGCTGTCACGGGCAATCGCCTGAGCCGGCTGCTGATTTACTCCAGGTGGCGCTTTGGCTATTGTCCACTCCAAGGAGCTGCCCTGACCCCTGACCCCTGACCTCTACCCTGTGCCCTAACCAGAGGACGGGGTTGGAGTTGTTGCTGAGGGGCGAAGCGACATGGGGATTAGACCAGGCTGAGTGGTTTGTGTATGGAACCAGATACTCCCACAACTCCAGACCCCCAACCTCACAACTCACAACCAATGCAGATTTACATGCATTTTAATAGTGCCGGAGACGTTACACTGACATGATTTGCTGTGTACATCGGAAATGATGCACGTCATGTAGTTTGTTTTTGGTTATGTATTTACTGTACTATGAGTACCCTGACCCTAACAATATTTGTTTCTTGGATGTTTTGGTCATAGAATTGGAAATACACTCAGTGGCTACTTTATATAATAAATCTGTAAAATCTAATGCAATCCAATACAACAGCTCAGCCATAAATTCTACCTTTACAAGCATGTTAATGTTCAGTTTTGAATGACAATGGGATGTATTAATTTAACTATGTGTTTATTATTGAGCTCGTAGTTTGCAGTGGTGTTGAACTGGGCTGCATTATATTGCCCACCTAACCCCTGACCCTGCTTATAAAGATGAGGGGGGAAGAATATCAGCCTTCCAGTACATCACTACCACTAACTACTACTCAGTGATAAACATAGAGTTGAATTACAGCCTCCTGGAAAGTTTTAACCAAAACTGGCCATTATACAGTTGGTTTTGTAAAGGTAGAGTATGTGGCAGAGCTGTTGTACTGGATTGCATTACATTACATTGCATAGATGTACATAATAAAGTGGCCAAGAAGTGCATTTTGAAGTTCTGAATATCAGCTATCAGCAGTTTTAGTCAATACTGGTCTACAAAACCATCCAATCATAGCCTATACTGTACATTTACATTATCACACATACTGTACCTGTATGCATGAGGTGACAGACAGACAATGAAGCATTATGGGAGTTGAGTAGATGGGTTGAGTCACGTGTTTCATACACCCGCCAGTCATGTATGTCTACGACCTATCTCTCACAATACATACACCGATCATCTAATCGGTCCATAAACATTTGGTGCTCATTCTGTCTGCGTACAATAATACTGAGCTTTACTGCCTGCTTTCAGAAATTGAACTCCCTCCACCTTCTCAGCTTCCTCCTGCATTAGCATGTACAGTAGTTTGAATTTTGCATATTGTTGCTATGAATGGAAAAAGTATGGGGTGTCTTGACTTGAGTACTACTTTCAGTATAGCCATATGACCAGATGTACAGTACATATATCAGCTGACCTTCGAATTACACAAAACACCCACAGCATGCTTAAATATAAACTGGGCCTGTGACACATCATTGGTGATTATAGCTATGTTAATACCACTGTATATGACCTAATGTACACAGACTCTTCTCAACATACTGTAATGTACACATCCATTCTGTACATGCAGCAAGTGTCCCCATGCAAACACACAGTTTAAGGTAAATATACAAGATTTCTGTATCACTTTATAACATGGCATACAGGGTTTATATGTTGTATTTAATGGTTTTACTTACAGTTAAAAAAATCATTTATTATTGCTTTAGAGATCAGTAATAAGAGATTTGTGAGCACAACTTTTTACCTCTTTATCTAAATCAACCTCAAGCTTTTAGACTATTTCCTCAGAGTGGGATACTTATATTGTCTTTCCATACATACATTCACACATACACATTCCAAAGCTTGATCCAGGCTATATATATGTCCTGCTTGCAGCCAGGTGGTTCGTGCTTGGTACGCACACAGTGTTGGTACATGACCGAAGCTGATGACAGAGAGCGAGCAGACAGACAGCAGCTGTCAGTCTGGCTCAGTTACAGCCAAACAGCACCAACACTGATACACCTCACCAATACCCTGAGGTCCATGTCTGGGTCATGGAGCTGTAGAATTCACCATGACCTTTAACTCCAGTCTGCCCTGCTCACACAGAGCTACATTTTCATGTGGTTGTTCTGTTAAATGGAATCTGGTAGGGATACACATACAGCGTCCATTATTGTGACCTTTTCTTCAAGAAATTATGTTTATACTTTGTACTACTAATTTATTTTCCAGTTTTGAGGAAAAATAGTCACTGTCTGTATTATGCAGAGAGGCAATGTTTTTTTTCAGTGAAGAGTCATTACATTTGTGGACTGCACTTGGGCGAAAAAAACGCAGGAGTCTAATACCAGTGATTGAAGTTCACATGCTGAGTCCTGCATGTACTTTGGTTTAGGCAACAAATCAAACATGTTGTCATATACTGAATCTTCACCTTGAACATATGGCAACTTGGTGATATGTTCATTAAAAACATATCCTCATTATGTTGATGTATGTCTAACCAAACATATTTGCTGCTGAAAAAAATTAACAGTATGTTAATGCAGTTTCTAAGGGGCAGGGTTTCTTATTGATGACTTTTGGTCGAAATGGTTCAAATCTTTTGTATTACAATATCAATACATCAGAAACTGAGATGTGAATGTCTGTTTATGGCAAAACAATGGAAAATACGCATAAATTCAAGGTATTTCAACACATTAACTGTAAAAGTCCTGTAAATACAGTATTTACCCAAAGCGGTTCTGCTCATTTATTCGCAGCATTGCCAACAATGGCCTAATACAACCAGACATATTAAAGGAATTGTAGCCAACACAGGTTGCGTTACAGAATATCCAGTGGCAACAGAAAGTATGTGAGCCCTTTGGAATGATCTGGTTTTCTGCATTAATTGGTCATAAAATGTGATCTGATCTTCATGTCAGTCACAAGTATAGACAAACACAGTGTGCTTAAGCTAATAACACACAAAAAATTAGAATATTTTGTATCTATATAACAACACCTATTAAACATTCACAGTGCTGGCTGAGGAGGGAGTGAACCATTGGATTTAATAACTGATATAACTTCCTTTGGTAACAATAACCTCAAACAAGCTTGTAGTAGCTTTGGATCAGACTAACACAAGATTCAGGAGGAATTTTGGACCATTCTTCCTGCAGAAGTGCTTCCACTCAGCCAAATTCTAAGGATGTCTGTTGTGAACCACTCTCTTGAGCTCATTCCACAGCATCTCTGTCGGGTTAAGGTCCGGTTTCTGACTGGGCCCCTCCAAAAGGTGGATTTTCTTTGTCTGTAGTAGATTTACTTTGATGTGTAGTGTCATTATCTTGCTGCATCACCCAACTTCTACTGAGTTTCATCTTGCAGACAACCACCTTTACATTATCCTGTAAGATACCTTAATTAACCTGGGAATTAATTTTCCCCTCAATGATGGAGACCTGTCCAGGCCCAGAGGCAACAAAGCAGCCCCAAATCACCACACTGCACTGCTGGGATGTTGGTATGCAGTGTCCTCTTTACACCATATGGTGTGCTTCATGTTCCTCCCAGAAAATTCAAGTTTGGTTTCATCAGTCCACAAAACTTTTCCCTAGTAATGCTGCGGACTGTGAAGGTGCTCTTTGGCAAACTTCAAGCACACAGTGAGGTGCTTTTTTGGAGAGCAGCAGCTTCCTCTGTGGTGTCCGACCACGGACACCAGGCTCCATGCAACCATGCACCATGATTCATTTAAGGTACACTAATGAACAGAGATGTTAATCAGTTTCAGTGATTCCGTTGAGCCTTTAGCTGTTACTCTGGGCTTCTTTTTTACCTCACTGGGACTTCTGCGTTGTGCCTTTGGAGTAGTCTTAGCTAGGCACCCTTTTCTAGGGTGAGTACTAAATTGTCTCCATTTATTGTGTAGACAACTTGTCTAACTGTAGACTGATTAATATCTAAAGTCTTAGATTAGTTTGTAACCTTTTCCAGCTTTATGCAAATCAACAATTCTTGATTGTACTTCTTCTGAGATTTAAAAAAAAAAATTATAATAAATGAAAGAAAAATATAGTTAGCAATAATCTCTGTGGTTGAACAGTCACCTACAGAAACGAAACAGAAAGTCCGAGATATTCTGTGACATGACCGCTACTTCAGCCTGTGAAGTAACGGACAAACATAATGCTATACTGTAAAAATACTCCATTATACATAAAATTCCTGCATTAAACATGTTACTCAAGTAAAACATAAAGTAAAGTAAAACAACATTTTTCCTTTTGAACTGCAGTGGAGTAGAAGTGTACAGTAGCATAAAATGGGAATACTTAAATAAAGTACAAGTACCCTCATATTTTTTCTTAAATAAAGCACTTGAGTAAATTTTTTTAGTTACATTCCAACCGTAATTTTATTTGAGATTGTAAGTGGAGAACAGTAACGCCACAGTAGGAAAGGCAAGCAAGACAGTTTTCATTCATTTTTCTTGTCACGGTATGCTGTTTTATATAGCCTACAAACCATACGAAATATAGTATAATTTTGCTCTGTTCTCATTCTATATTTGATGGTTGTGTTATGATAACAACACCATGATTTGCTCTTTATTTATTTTGTTTTTTCTTTATGCTTATGAAATTTACTGCACTGATCCAGTTTTACCCTCTTACATTATTAAAATTTCATGTCATCTTCTTGAAACTCATGATTTAAGTGATTTATGATTTTTTGAAAGGGAAATTTAAGGCTTTTAGGTTGCTATCCTCACATTACATTGCTTCCCTGACCAGATTGCAAACCGGCACTTAACCCAACACAGACCTTTGCCAAAGACCAAGGCTGTAATTCAAAAGCCCCCCTGTGTGTTAGTTAAATAGGCTATCCCCTCAACCGAGAGTCTCCCCGTCCCCCCAGTGCTAGTTTACTTTCCTGTTCCGCCTGACTGGCATGGTGTAGACATGGGCCCTCTGTCTGACAGGCTCTGTTTGCACCAGCAATATAAACCTGCTGGAGCTGGGGAGCACTCACACACACACACACACACACACACACACACACACACACACACATACACGCATAAATGGCATATACAGTACACATATATAGCATTTACTGGCTATGTCTGTCTTGTAAATGAAATGTGTAATCTCAGTGGCATATATGAATTCATATACATTGATATATTAATGTATATGTATATATTTATATGCACATATACACGTATGTACATCTATACAGAGATACACTTAAGAGAATGAGAGACTTTTACAAACAGAAAGGAAATGAAAAAGAGAGAGAGGGAATGCATGGGGTTATGAGAGAGGATGTCTGGAGCAATAAAGGCTGGTACCAGCATTCAGAGTTTAAGGGCCAACAGTGCTTCGGATATGAATCTCACCCAAGCATGGCAACCTCTGACCTTCTCCCAGAAGCCCCTGGGGATGCAACAAAGTTATTGTCTTCATTTTTTTCCCTAACTCCCCCGGCCTCCTCTGCCTTCCATCTGCACAAGTCCATTACGTCCATATATTTCAGCGCTACAACTATCTGCACATAAACTGCTCTTTTCTCCTCTCAGCTCTATTCACTTTCTGTCATTCCCATCCATTCATGGCCTGAACAGAGCCATCGATTCATCGGCAGGACATGACTATATTGTGTTAGAATGTGAGGATGAGAAAGGGAGAAAGAGGGAGAGTATGCTTGGCCATTAGGTTGACACTGAAAAGCGGAGAGTGGTCCTGAGGTCAACATGGAGGATAGAGGATGGGGGTAAGTGGGATCAACATTAGACCAACTTTAGATTGTTCTGTGTGTGGCAGAACTTTCAAACCTTTCGGGCCATTGATACTATGGTTCAAAAGGACTCCACACTGATTTAACACCCATCAGTCATCCACTGTAAGCTAAAACAGATTTGACTTTACATGTCATGGGAAAAGGTCTTTTCTCTATGCTAATTTAAGATACATTATTCATCCATTAGCTAACTAACAGGAACAATAATTTAACATTATATGCCATAGGGAGAGGGCCATTAGGAGATTTTGAGTTATATCTGCCCCTTACAAAACTCAATGATATGTAATGGGGAAAGCCTTCCAGGGGTCTTTGTAGACAATTGCAAAAGGGAGCCACAGAACAGAGTTCCACTCACTGGTAAACTTATGGGAATGATTTAAGTACAAAGGCTGTTGTTGTCAGCATGTGAGCTGCAGCTAGCTTCAACAAGACAGCACTGTCCAACAGGAAGATGTTTCACTGGGTCTTTGTGCTACATTGCTTAGTTGTACACTGATCAGATTACTTTATTTGTCTTACTGACTGGAATTCTTCCTGCAAACACACACTCAGCTCCGTGCATGTATGTGTTTCTTCTCTGAGGTCAGAGAACTAGGGTTACGTTACACTGGATACACAGTAGGGTGTCATAGTAGGGGTGGATACCTAAACTGTATGTAAGCATCGAAACGACATTTTTTTCTTTTTAAATGTAAAACCTCTGACCCTGCCATGATTTTCAGCCTGGAGGAATATCCAAAGCTTTCCACCAGCGCTCATTTCAGTGGCTTGACATTTTTAATCATGACATCACTTCACTACATAACAACAAACAGAGCAAGATGTAACCAGATGACCTTTTAGCTGAGGGACCATCAGCGAAGCTCTTGGCCTCTTTCTCCTCTTTCTTATCCAACTCCTCCAAGACCTACTCCTCTTTCCCCTCAGGTCTCATGGGACCTCCAAGTCACAGATGAACAGAGAAGGAAGGAGTAAGCTCATAGTTACAGTTATGCATCTGTGACTGGATCCTAACAGATTGACTTGTTTTCTTCCAAGCTCAATGATACAGGCCTAAATACTTTTCATGTTGGGGTTAGTCAGAGTCATTCCTCATTTCGGGAGACACCTTCAACTCCTACATTAAGACTTTCCACTGGTAATCATACCCAGCAGCAGATTTTGTAAGTGTGTGTCTATGCATGTAGACTTTCCTTCACCCTCCTGGACATTACTGTGAACAAGAATGTGTTTTTAGTGAACCTGCCTGCCTAAAATAAGGATTGAGGACTTCCATCTTGACTTTGCTTCGGTCAGGCCAAGATGAAGTCATCAGGCAAGGGGAGGCGATAGGAAAGCAGTGGTTGGATTCATAAATCAGAACTCATTGTCTATGTCGGAGAATGTGTGTGTGAAGGGGCTGTGACTGGGTGGATGTGAAAGGGTGGAAAGGGTTCAGAATGGGGTGTTGGGTGGGTTGTGGTGGGGGGGTGGGGGTCAGTTGTAGGGGATAAGAGATGTGAGAGAGATCAGGGTGCGGTCAGTGTGATGTAATCCACTGGACATCTGTGCTTCGATGACAGACAAGACACGCCGTGTTCTGGCTCCAGGAGTCCCAGACACACACATACACTCACATATACACACACATAGATACACACCTCCCTCCACCAGGGAGCTGCAGTGCTGTCCCTGTCTGGGAGCCAGAGACTTGGTACTAATGAGACTAAATGAGGCTGGAGCCTCTCTGTGAAGAGGTCACAGCCTGTCAAACAGTCAGTCAGGCAGCTGGTTACAATAACGTTCAAGAATATGCCAACAACCTGGCAACCTGTTTGCATTTCAGTCAGTCAGCCTGTTCCTTAATTGGCCAAGCAGCTCAGGAAACAGTCACTCAACCAGTTTGCCATAAAAAAAGCTGCTCTTTAAATGAGTTAGCTCATCAACTAACCAGTGACTAACTAGCTTGTCAGCTAGGCAAGTTGGGAATTGGCCAACAAAACATTCAGTCAACCAGACAGCCAACCGCTCTGTCATTCAACCGGCCAACCTTTTAATGTGTGTATCAGCCAGCAGTCAACCTGTTAGCCAATAAACCAGTCTTTCAGTCAATATGCGGGTTAGCTCATTAACTAGCCAGAAACTTGCAAACTATTAGCCAAATTGAGTGGCTAATAGACCATTCAGACAACCACACTGCCATCCATTCTGTCATTCAACCAGCCAACCTGGTAGCTATTGAGTCAGTCAACAGGCGGCTAATCAAGCAGCCAAGAAAAAGGTCACCCAATCGGTCAGCCAATAAACTAGCTGATCTGTCAGTCAGTCAGATTAGCTCATTAAATGGTGACCAGCTAACTAGTCAACCACTTGAATTGATAAGTGGCAAATAAACCAATCAGTCAATCAGACAGCCAACCATTTTGTTATTTAACCAACCATCGAGTAAACCAGCCTGCCTGTCAGTCCCTAAGAGCTGAGTTTAGCCATGCATGTGCTAATTAAAGTGATGGGGGAGATGGAGGGCAGGCTCAGTAAGGGGGGCATCAAGCTTATGTAAGTCAAGAGCTAGGCCAAGCAGAACTGACACAGGCCAGGCCTTAGATTGCCTCAGCATGGGGTAGAAATGTGCTGACCAAGTCTGTGGATTGATTGAGAGTCCTGGAGGGTCAGGGGGATTGAGTGAAGTTTACTTGACTGTGGGTAATATAGGCTTCCTTCAAAAACAAACAGGACTAATTTTGTTTGCTGTGTGTTTTAGCAGCTGTGACCTCGTATAAGACTAAGCTTGACCTCGTCGTTTCAGCCTATGGGGGTTTCAGCTCCTCAAATTTCCGACACAGAGTGGACCAAACATATATTTGCGCATTTTTCTGGTGTAAGTTTCTGGTATCCGTTTAAATTTGTGTAAAGTATGGATAGAGTTATGTGTGTACTGTGTGGACTGTGTTGTCCTTTCAAGGTTGGGAGAAGTCCTTGGTACAGGTGCAGGATGGAAAGATATACTGGACAATGGTCACCACACTCTCACATTCACACACTCATGTTCACACACACTAGATCTCTTACATCTCAAATAACAGAGACAACATAGTCACTCTGGCCCTTTTTAAAGCCAAACCAACACTTGGACCAGACTATTCCAATGACTTAAGGGCTGTGATGATGATTACACTGTTGCCATAGAGATACTTCGGATGAAAAAATATTGTCAGTGAAGTTTTTATGACAAAGTATTGCAGCAGATGTTTCATGGCCAATGAATTGTAGTAGTAAAAGTCCTAATGGAGGTTTTGACATTCTTCCTGGTACATTAAAAATCACAGAAAGCACAATGACAAGGATTTGTCATTCGAAAACACATTTAGTTCACATACCAGTGAACAGTTTTATCACACTACTGAAGACCATTGAATATCCCAACTGTACTGTATGTATAACACGTAGGGCCTTGAGACACACACAAACGCAGATACTTAAAACTAGAAAAATTATATTTTATGAAGATAATATACGTTAATTCGCTGAAAAAAATAAGCACTTGAAACATTTCAAATTCTTGAAATACTGAAAGAAGTTGAGAAGGCAGTTAAAATGGAAGGGCTGAAAAAAGTTAACATTTCAGATTAAGTGTGCAACCCACCACCTCCCCATTACCACCCCAACTTCCACGATGTCCAGGGACACCTGTCCAAAGGTTTCCATCAGGTTTCCATCACCCACTGGCTCTACTCCACCATCAACAGCATCTAGACTCTGGGGATCCTGTCCTATCTCCTATCTTCATATGGGCCTATATTTAATGAAGATGCTTCTCATTGATGGAATCTAATCACCAAAATTCTTTGTTGCTTACCTTAATAAATTTTGATATTCAATTCCATTTGATCGTTCTTTATTGAAATGACAATTGAACTGTAACTGATGAATTCACCTGGAAGGGCAAATATAAGCCAAACTCCTGAAAGAATTTAGTGCCACTTTAAGTATATAAACCAAAAAGAAACACGTAAGATGAAGTGTCAGCTTAAGTTCTAGCACGAAAAGCAGGTGACTACATTGTGTATGAAGAGTGGAAGGTCTGGAAAAGATGAAGTGTAACCACTAAAATGAGCTCATTTGTCTGTGGAAGTGTAATCCCTAAAAGCAGATGAATTCTCAGTTAAAGAAGACGAAAACAGTGAAGCTGGGAATTAGAGCATAAAGCTTTGTTTATGTTTGTTCAAGAAACTGTGGCACGAGCATAAGCAAAGCCTCAGATGGTTCGCAAGCTACGAATAAGCAAAGAGGTTTTTATTCTCAGCGCATTCTCTATTGCAGTATTCTCCGAAACACCAGGGATGTAAAGGTAAAACATTCTGTGAGAAGCAAGAAGTCAATGAGTGTTACCAGAAGAACATCATAGACCAAATATGGTTACGTGCTCTGTTCTACAGCTCCAAAATGCAGAGGAAGAATTGTTATGTTTGTTGCTATTCAACAGAAAAAACTCTTTTTCCGTGAGTTTGATGACATTTGCCTTTCCCTGTGGTCCTTCAACAAAGGGTCATAGAGATGTTTGTACGGTTGTACATGTTTGGCCAGTCTAACTTGTCCATCTTAAAATAAAAAGCGTTGCATGTGCAGTGGGGGGCTAGTCTCAAAAATTGGGAAGTGCACGACCACACAGTGTGCTGACTTGTGGTGCCTACACATGCTCAATGCAAAAGGTACAGTGATGTCACTTTTGGCATGCCACCCTCACACCGCGGACACTGCATCAGGCATAAACAAAACTTAAGAGGTGAAAGCAGTTGAAATGTCAGTGGATGTGTAAGTGTGTAACTGTCTTTAAACCTGTTACACAATCCTCCATCATAGAAGTTTTTCTTATTCATGCAAAGAAAGACATGAGTATTTGCTTTGACAATACACCACTGGATTAATTTATTTACTGAACTACTGACAACAAATGTAGCTAGCTCATCCCTGTTACCCTTTTTATTTATTGTTTTATGAAAAATACATTTTCTTGACAATAATAGATAATAGCAGACAGCTGCAGATGGACATGTTTTTCCAATTTGCCCTGTCTACCGCTCTCTTTCTTTTTCTCCCACTCTACTTCTTGATTCTAATCCTTCTAATTAAACTTTGAGAGCCTGCTGCCCCCCCCCATCCTCATCTCCACAACTTTCTCACAGGGAGCATAAAGGGCTGGAGGAGAGTAAAGAGAGGGAGACAGGGAGTGAGAAGAGAGAGACTGAACAGAGGGTGGATTCATGGAAGCTCTGCTCAGCTTCTTATCAGTATCCCGGCTCTGTGAATGAAACTCTTCAGAGGAGCTCCTGGCCCCTCGACACCCAATACACCTCCAAAGCTATCTCTGAATCCACATGCATGTCCACACAAACATAAACACATGTAGACCTTACATATACTGCACATGCATAAATAGGTGTTGAAATGGAAATAAATATTACTTAATGAAATGGTGCAAATTAGGGCTGCAACTTAATTTGATTATTGATTAATTTGTCAGTTATATTGTTGATAAGTCAGTTGTTAATTCAGTCTATAAAATGTTGGGAAATAGTGAAAAATGTCTTTAAAATCTTCCAAGAGCTCAAAGTGACATCCTCAGATACCTTGTTTTGTCCAAAACCAATAGATATTGAACCTTTGAACTTAAATCTTTTATAGCAACTTGGAATTTTTTTTTTTAAATTTTAGTGTCTGCAGTTTCCATGGGCAAACTCCAGCTGCTGATAAAGTTCATCGGATATGATGGAAAGTTCCAGAACAGCCACTACATGGACCTTGTGGAAAAACTGTTTGGTCAACTACAGGATAAAAAATGACCTTTGAACATCTAAGCAAACATGGACAAAGTGCTTGGAAAAATATGGAAATTTAAGCATCTACAGTTCCATAACGACTGGGCAAACTTCATCTGCTGGGGAAAACCATGTGATATGATTGAAAGCTCCAGAAAGGATGCTAAATGGACCTCGTGGTGAGATTATTTTCCCAACAAAAGATACTGAATTCACAGTTATATAGAACAGAGAAAAGCACAAATTGGAACCAGTGAATGTTCTGCTTGATAAATGACTATGCTGATTAATCGATTGACAGAATTGTTATCAATTCATTTTTAGTTGATCAGCTAATCTACTTCTTGCCTAATTGTTTCAGCGTTATTTCAAACACACATGCACATATTAAACGTGGCCCCACAAACTTAATAAAACCTGTCACCAGTTCTTCCACTCTCATCCTGTTGCTGCTGCTATGTAAGTGCAAATGTAGCTTTATTTGAACCACATGGTAGTTACAATGAAGAACAAAGGTATAATTTCAAATTTACATCTCCCCAAAAGCAGATGTAATTTGGCGCTTTCTAAGTGTTGTCATGGCAGAACAATAAAGAAAATTGTAAGGACTAATGTTAGAACAGACATGTAGAGTATCTTCGATATTTACACCTGGTGCATTTTGGGGGTACGTTCTTTGACATTTATGACACTGACACACACACTCGGTATTGTGTTGTATAATTACTACCATCTGAATTTGATTTTTTTGCTACATGTGCTTGAGATGCATGAGATACATGATTGTTGAATTATTAATGAGGTAACGGACAAACTCCCTTATACTGTCATATGTTAGCTGATCACATCACATGTGATGCCATACATTACATACAAACTAAGGTTCTTCTGAGGGACTTTAGTTCTTCTAGTTGTTATTTTTTAATTATGTTTGTGACTGTTTTAATTACTGTATATGTAATTTTGCCTCAGGGATGCATTTAAAAAGAGCTCTTGATTTCAATGTAATAGTTAGTGTTGACTTTACACTCAAACTTAGTATCAAACTTGCATTCAGCTGCTGCAGCAGGCTTCAGGCCTCTTCCCGCTATCATTGTTTTCTGTTATAAGGAGTATATGGGGCTCTTCCTATTTTCAGGTAAAAATCTCTCTCAAAACATACAGGCATGACACTTTTCAGGTACATCAGTATTTCAAATGACATCACACATCTGTGATTGTGAAAGTTCACTGTCAAATCCATGACAGTGTGATGTCAATAGCAGCAGCCCAATCCAGCCTGAACAGCAACACTGCTCATTTAATGGCAGACTAAACAATGAAACCAACTTGGAAATCATGCCACTAACCACCATGTCGTATTATTGACCCAGCTCTGATTTATCAAGGCAAACAACACCCCCAAAACCTTCTTTCCCAACACTGAATGAAACCAACATTTCATTCTTATTTCCTGATGCGCTTGCATAGTCCTCACTGATTCTTATTTATCCAGTTCACAGTAGCCCCTACTTAGTGGCCTGTCTGAAATGACTAGGAGCCGTTGTGCAGTTATGTACTGGATAGATCCAAATAAAGAAGGGGGGGTATTGGGTATCCTTGCTTATTTGCGGTGTGGGCAGCCCCCCCCCCCATTCCCCTGGTTGAGGCTGTTATAAAGATGACTGGGGGGCGAGTGGAGGTAATATTATAGGATATTAAATTGTAATGATGGGGCTGGAAGTATGGGTCCATGGGAAAGTGGTCAGTGCAACTATCTGTGGCCCAGTGTCGGACCTGGGAGATTGGGAGCCAGAACCGGGTCACCCTGCCGCAGAGATCATTATAGGGTGGGGAGGTGGTGGTGGTGAGGGTAAGGGGGATGGGAGAGAGATTGAGATGCCAGACCCCATCAACCACTTCACCCCCCCCCATCCCTAGTCCTTTTCCTTCCTCAAACCCAAAGTCCACTGACCGCCCATGCCTGCCCTCTGGAAAAAGACTCTAGCCACAGTCGCTGGGCTCCACCAACACCAACCCCAACCCTGTCGCCATGTCGACCAAGCATCCTGACAACATTGAGCAACCATGAGGCGGGCAGGAAACTGCCAGCACCATGACAACAAAGAGGGGAGTGTGGGGGCTCCCACCACAATGCTCATCCTAGGAATGTCCAGTGAGGAGATGGGAAATGGACAATAAAGCTGCAGTGTGGATAGCCACAAGGCACAAACAGGGAAGGGGGGGGGGGTGAGCTCATATTTCAATACACTCCTTTAATTCAACAAAGCAGTCAGCATATTACTGACAAAGTCCATACTGACAGCTCCCTACAGTGTGTGTGTGTGTGTGTGTGTGTGTGTGTGTGTGTGTGTGTCTGCATGAATGCGTATCTTTGCGTCTTAACTGAATGCTTATCTGTGTTACAGACGCACAACTCTAACAAAGTGCGTTATGTAAGCAAGTTTGTTTATAAGTATTAGACAACATAATACATCACATTGCGTTACACTGCACAAAGCATTTTTGGTAGTGAGCTCATGTGTGTACAAGTTTTACAAACACAAATCACAATCTTGTCTACAAATTTATACACCTTGGGTTAGCTTTAGTTTTACTAAAATACAGCATGACGTGTTACTGATGGGTAAGACAGTCTGTAATTTTTGGCCCTGTTTGCATGTAACAGCCTGCAAAAAGTCTTGAAGGAATAGTTCAGCATTTCGGGAAACTCTGTATTTCTGATATAAAGAGGAGAAGATTGACATTAAAAGATTATTCTGATACATCTCCGCCCTTCTGAGAAAACCAAACTTCAGATGACCAAAAGAACTAAATTCAAACTGTACAGTGAAAGCTACTTGGCTTAAGTTTTTTTTATTATGGTGAAGAGGAGCTAACTTTCTCAAACTGGAATTCCTCATCTGCAAGGAAAAACTGTCAAACTGTCAATTATGATGATGGTGGGGAGTAAGATCAAGAGACATATTGATACAAAACAGTCTTTTTTAGCCAACAAAGGTCTGGAATACTTCAAATGAATACAACTGCTGAATGCTTTTGTTCTGAGAGATTAAGAGAAAGCCTTTATTATTTCACTTTATACTGATGTTAGTTCAAGTATATATTACATCAACATTCTGACTTAGAGCAGATAGTCATTGTGTTCTTTTGAACTGCAAAAGAAGCTAAAAAGAAAAGCTGCGTGGGTTAGGGGAAAAAAATCACTATCAAGAGGTGCAGTGGTTTCAGAAAAATGTTAAACTACTGGTTCAGATGATCAGACTTGTTGTAAATAAATCAGCTTGTTTACAAGATAATCTGAACCACTTTAATTTTAGATAAAACTGAATCTTTCATCCTTGATTTCTCTTTCTAAACTTTTTCTTTCAATTTCAAGTTTGGGTAACCTGGGGAAATGATTGTCTGGGAGTTTCTGGCCCTGTCTGCCTTTTTGTTTTATTTTTAACATTGCTGATACATTCCTAGGTCTCATGAATGAACTTGATGAGTACAGTATTGTTATTACTGACAGGAATGAACTAGTCAGGACATGTTTAGTCTAGCTAAACATAAAGACTGCAGGCAGGTGGAAACAGCTAGCCTGGCTCTATAAGTGTATTTTACTAAATGTTGAACAATTTCTTCAAGGAAAGTATGAGAAAGTTAAAACTATCATTTAGACTAACAGGAGTGTAAGCTATAAGTAATCTATATGTTAGAACATCGTTATAGAGATATCACCAAAGAATTTTAAATGTCAGTAGCTACAACTGAGTCAGAGTCATCTGAGGAGGATAAAAATCACAGAAAATTTCAATAAAGTCACCATAAACTCATCAGTAAACAGCACAGACACACTTTAAATCCCTATAGAAATATATTATGGCAAAACCATGGGAAATAAAAGTGAGGATAAATAATGATAAGGTCACTATAAACTCAGCACTGCATACCCCAGACACACTGTTCGAGTTCATCCAATCATAATGTTATAGGAACGTTACTCTGAGACCATAGGCGATTGAGACTATAAAGCACCATATGTTCACTAAGACACTGACTGCTGAGAACCTTAGAAACTTGATATTAATATTACAGGGATGGTCAAACCACAGGAAATTTAAAAACTACCCTAAAGGATAAATTGATCTCATTAATCTCACACTGTAAGTGTATAGGAATATTAGAATGAATTTTCCATATTGGGAATATGCCTTCCCAGCATTCCTCTCTTCCTCCTCCTCCTCCTCCTCCTCCTCCTCTTCCTTTCTCTTCCTCCTCTTGTATCGCTTCATCCTTGCGGTGGTATTTTCGACCCAAACCCAACCGTCCAACATGATCCCCTATAATTAAACAGGTTTAAGGCCAACTGATCCCCTCAGAGAGCCTTGTCTTCCATACATTCCAATTAAAAGCGATTACACACAGTGGTCTTTTACTGCTAAGAGGCCTCTGTCAACTCCTCATCACCCCTCCTCCCCATTCACTCACCCACCCACGAGCACTACCCATTCCCAGGGTTTCAGCTGTCACCCGTCGCCTCAAAGCATCAATCTCAATACAGTTTTTTTTCCAGTGTTTGTTTTTTTTCTTTTTTTCTCCCCTTGAGTAACTGTATGTTTTGTGTTGTTTGTGTGTGCTAAGCTCGTCCAGAGATGTTCTCCTCTTCCAGTCATCTTCCTTCTTCTTTTTTACATTCCATGCTTTGGTTTTTATGATTGCTAGTTCACGTGAATAATAGATGTAGAATCGTGTTTATTCACTTTTAAATGCAAGCGAAGACAAAAGCTTGAGCCAGGAAAATCCTTAAATCTTGTCAACTTTCACTCAAGGGACACCATCACCACCACCACCACCACCACCCACTACCCATGGCCCATTACTCTCCCCTTCCTTATTCTTTTTGGAAATGCCTGCAGGGAGTTGAATAGAAGCCCCACATTTCCACATGAAGTGAGCAGTCAGCAGCGATCTTCTCTGCCCTGGCAAAGTTTACTTTTCTCTTGCTGTGAGAAAGCTTGGTGGGACTGTGGTTATGAATATTCATGCTGGAGTGTTCCCTGTCAATCAGTCAAGGAGTGTTGAGGGGGAATCTATGTCTCCAGTGGTTTGTTTTGCTGGGGAAGGAATGTGTGTTTCAGGTTTAGGCCATTCCATTTCAAACCTTTGCTGTGTTTTACTTTTCTGTTATATTAATCAATGAATCTCTCTCTCTCTCTCTCTGTTAGCAAGCACAATAGCTTTATGCTTTCAACAGTTTTTCTTCAACACTTAGCACTCACATCTATGTCATCATATCTATTCATCGCTATAAAGGAAAAAGTCACTCTATTGTTGAAATGTATCCATGTCTCCAGTGCTGATGTGTGACTGACATGAGCATATTCAGCCTGCTAACAAAGAAACTTTATGGCAGCACTGTTATCATTTAATGACCGTATCCACAGTGCATTTTAAAAGCATTCTTGTTGAATTACAACACACTCATGGTCATATCTATGCCTCACAAAAGCTAAAATGATTATCGATGCACACATAAGAATTTTTTTTGTTCTGTATACTGGATGGTTCCCTTATGTATGAGATTTATGTCAGGCTTTAAATCAGTGTTGGGGAGCTGTGTCACTACATGTAGAGAAGCTACAAGTTTAACTACATTTCCTAGTAGCCATCAGGTAGCTATTTTCAAAACCACATATCCAGTTACAGCACTAAGTAGTGGGGTAGCACAACCAATAGGCTACAATACTACACTTCAGTAATGACTAAAATGTTCCTTAATCACCTGCACTTCCCTGTGTTGACGGGGCCAGGTTCAGGGACTGGTGAGCTAATAAAATACAACTCAGGAAGGCCAGTTTTTTTATAAACAGATCTAAAGGTTTGAAGGCTTATCAGATGCCAAAACACTGCCAAGTGGTTTAAAATACTATGACTTTACTAATCCGGAAAGTTAACACAGCAGCAATCCTTTTGTTTGTTGCTGACAATTTTGAGGTAAACAGAAGAAATACAGTGTTCACAAATGTTCCGAATAGTCTACCAGGAATTTATGCTTGCATGTGCATGACTGGCCAGCACAGAGAGAGAGAGAGTGGTTACAGACAGAGGGAGAGAAGTGGAAACTGAAACCTTAACTTTGTAATTCCATACAATTTCTTTATCGATACAGTATCTTGAACTACACTCTAAACTAGAACAATGTGGACCATCATAGAATTACAGCATTATATTCATGTGGGATTTTGTGTGCTGAAATGTACAGATAAACACAATGCGTTCTTTAAGGATGAGGCAATATGAGTGCATTATAATTCCAAGTGAGTATTCTTTCTTGTAGAGCAAAATAAATACAACAGTCATACAAGTATTACCAGAGTAATGCCCACAAACTTTCGTGGGAGGGATGAAATCGAAACAATCAAATATGGGTCCTGCCCTTGCAAACAAGATAAACAGGAGGGTATCTGTGTGGGACTGGGGGGGGGGGGGCAATAAGCAGCACAACAACGTGAGGGAAGATGAGAAAGAGAATGGGGTAGAGACAGAAAGCCAGAAAAAAGCACTGCTGGGCACCACTCACAGAGGCATAAATCGAGGCGCTCACAATTGGATTCAAATGCAAATCCAGCACTGAACACCCAGTGGAAAGGCCGACCTTAATTTAGCCAAGTCCCAATGTGTGTATGCTACCCCCAACTGACAGGAACACTTCATTCTCTACATTTTCTTTCTCTGAATGTGTGTGTACGTGCATGCTGGTAGGATTGCATAAATATGCATATACCTCTTATTGGAAGCAAGACAACAGCGACAGATAGGGTTGGATTTTGAGACACTTTAAAGAAAAGTTTACTCCCAAAATGTACTTCCTCTGCACCAGATATTCCACTTTTCGGCGTAATAATATAACAACAGCAATAATATTTCTGTGTGAATTTTGTGTATGTGCATGTTATAAGGGGTGGGAGCTGTACCCTGTAACTTGCACACCCCTATGTGCACATCCCTGCCCATCCCTATTCTCCACTCTCTGTTCCCACCTCCCAGCCCCTTGAGTAAGGGATTCAGAAATGAACCTGAACTGATTGAGAGTCAAAAGCAGTTGTCGTGGCAGGTTCAGTGGGGCAGAAGCAGTTGCCGGGGTAGCAGTGGTGTTGGTTGGTTACTAAGGGAGGGGGGGGGTGGAGGAGGGCAGGGTGGGTAGCCTGGTTGGTTGCCAGGGGGCAGCCCGTTGGTTGCTTGGGACTTCGTAGCAATCGGGCAAGTGTTAAAGCCATTAGGAAACCTTACCATATGAAAGGCTGGGTGGGCGTGTCAGGTCCGAAGATGAGTCCTGGGAGGATAGACCCACTGTCAAACAGCAGGAGTCTTACAAAAGAGCCTTTCACTCAACCATCACGTACACGCACACGCACACACACACACACACACACACACACACACACTCTCCTCACACAATCTCCACCCAGCGCTCTCATCCCAGTCGGGCCCATTCAGAGGCAACTACTGTGGCCACAGAATAGGGGAATTCCCTCTTCAAGTATAGGAATGACAGGGCAAACACAGGAGGGAGAGAAGAGTAAAAGAAAAAGAAAGAGGCGACTTAAAGCACAGCGACCTTCCACCAGCTTGTACGGCGCTCAGTGTTTTCCACTAAGTTGGCATCCAGGCTGTATTCAGAGAGGCCCCCAGGGAGCCCAATCCAACCCCCAGGGAGAGACTTATTACTGGGGGAAACAGCTCCCTGGCGCTCCTCATCCTGTCTGAGAGTAGAAATCTTTATTTCCCTCTTAGTTACGAGCAGAGGTACTGTTTACTATGCGGTAATGAAAAAAAAACACAGGAAACTAAAAATAGACTGGGCTAGTACAGCTCAGCAGCCAGGAAAGGAAATATGGGTGTATATAACTGTACATATATATGTGTGTCTGTGTGTGTGTGTGTGTGTGTGTGTGTGTGTGTGTGTGTGTGTGTGTGTGTGTGTGTGTGTGTGTGTGTGTGTGTGTGTGTGTGTTGACACATAGCCGCAGGTAAGGGCAGCAGTGGAGAGAAGCAGTGATAAAAGCCAGCCTCTGTTTCCTGTCCTTAACGGGCTAATGGTGGGGATTTACTGGCCTTTTATTATGATTGCTCCAATTAGCTGTAAAGCAGAATAAGACCAGTCCTCTGACTGACTGTTTGTCTGTCCTTCTCTCAGTCTCAGTTTCAGTAATGTCCCTGTCTCTCAAAGAATGGCTTCTCTGCGTTTTAAAACAGTAGAAAACTGATATTCCACGAAACAGTATAATACAGTGCAGGGTAATTGTAATGTAGAGGGAAATTCCATTTGCGCTCAACCCGGATCTGATTGACATATTGTAGTCTTAGCAATCATTCCTATAAGTTATATTAACATCATACTCAGTAAGTTAATTGCTGTGATTGGGGAACACATTTATGTTGTTAAAAAGAAGTTTGATGCAGCAAAAAGTGACTGATTAAATGGTTGGTTCACCCAAATTACAATGAAGACAAATGGTACTGTATTAAGACCTAAGCAGCCAGTATGCTTCTTCAGAGCTGCTTGTCAGAACAGGTGTAATGTTTACCATGGCAACCATCTCAGTTTAATGTGTAAGAATGTAAACATTTGCTAGTTACCACCAAACACAAGTGCAGCAGAGGCTGATTAAAATGTCAGTAGTTCTGCATGTATTTGGTCATAGACCAAAATATTTGACAAAGTAGTGTTAGACTAAAAGTCAGGAAGATTGATCCTCAGGGAACCATTAATGCCTGTACATTTAATGGCAATCCATCCAATAGTTATTGAGATATTTCAGTCCGGACCAAAATTGGTGGACTGACCAACCAAATGACATTGCCATCCCTAATGCCACGCCTCAAGCGTGGTTTACAATTCAACAACAATGTATTTGATCAAAGACAATGACTCTTTTACTCTGACTCTGTTACTAATCCACAAAACACACCAGGAATACTTGGAATGACTCTCTACTGAAGAAATAGTTCCTAAAAAAATTGAGATAAGTGGATTATCCACAGTAACGGGGACACGGGTTCTTAGAAGAGACGTTGCTGTTTGAATGACTTAAGATGTGGTCTTTCAGTTCTGTGGTCCCCACAAATAAAATTCCGTTCACCTTCATTTTATGATGCAATCTCAGAGAGAGATAAGTACATGAAAACCTCAGCACAAAATACCAAAAATATGCATGGCTAGCTCCCACCATAGATAAGTTAAAAAAAATATTTTTGATGCAATTTGGGTCAAATGACCCTCTAAGCAGGGGAAGATACCAACATCATTGTGGTTAGGCTAAATCTCAACATGAAACTAAAACTAAAGATTCGAATAGTGAAAACAGCAGTTTGAATACTTATAACCGTTTCCCGGTTTTGTTTTAGTTTCATGACTCCTATGAAAACATCTGTGCGAGGCAAGTTGAAGCATAAGAGGAATCCAAAGAGTATGCAGTTTACTTAAGTCTTCCATATGATTTCTTGTCAGCGAGGTATTTGCAAATCAAATCTAGCCTCCTTTTGATGTCCTGACTGGATTATGAAGTCATACACTACAGTTACTACCAGTCTGACTGTCTTTTATTCAGTTTATTACTTATTGTTTGTTTGTTTCGTTCACTCTCGATTTCTGTCTTCCTTCAGTCCAACTGTGAGTTTGTACCATTCTGTCAGTTCTTTTTACACTGAGCTGATCTCGGTCCAAGCTTCATGTTGTTCCAAACATCTGTGCTGAGCTAATCTTAACAGAGCAGTTTTTATGTTTGTCTCTTCATATAACCACTCACCACATTTTGTAATGTCAAGACAAAATACATCAATTACATGTCCACATGTCAACATAAAACAATTTCAATAAGCATAATAGAGCCTTGAATTCCTTCTCTTTTGGGAGTTTCCTTTTGTTCTCAGTGGTCAGAGGGTTTTATTGGTAAAGAAGACGAGGAGGCAGACCCCTTGGGATGGAAAAAGGGAAAAAAACAACATTTGCTGAATCTTTGTTCAAGTTTTAGTGCTAAACCATTGAATTGACCATTGTACAGTTTGATCCAACGTGTCTGCTAATTTCCTGATTATGAGTCGGCAGTGAGGGTATGTGAGTGAGTCAGTGCAGTGGCTGGTGTGGGTGGGAGTAGTACGTGTGGGTGTAAGCCCTGTGGTCGAGAGTATGACTAAGGGGCAACTTATGAGTCTGTGCATGTGTGTGTGTGTTGTGTATGTGTGTGTGTGTGTGTGTGTGTGAGAGAGAGAACGTTGGTGAGTGAGGGAGGGGTGTGTTTGAGACGTTAACATGTGATTGGCCAGTTTTCATGACAGAGCCAGAGACTGTGTAGACAGTGACCACAACAGAATAAGATTATTCAATCAACCAAGTGACAGTAGTGTTGCTGGATGTCCTTCACAAACAGATCTTTTCAGTTTTTTATGGTAAATATGTGGAGATTTGTTTTGTGGTCTTTCAAAGAACAGTTTGATCATTTGGCCATTTGCTGAGTTAGATGAGAAGATAAATACTGCTGTCATATCTGTCAGTTTAATATGACGCTACAGCCAGAAGATGTTTAGCTTAGCTAAGCATAAAGACTGGAAGCCCGCCTGGTCTGTCTAAAAGTAACAGGTCTGCCTATGAACTCCTCTAAAGCTCAGTCATTAACTCATTTTATCTAGTAATTTAATACCTACAAAATTATGGACTTGTGACAAGTTTACTTCCGAAAATGACAACGTGGCCCTTTCAGCTATTGCGTGATATTTTAAAAGTGTCAGTAGCCTTTAAGACCATTTTTGAAAAAATGGATTGTTCGAGTAAACAGGGATTAGGATTGAATGGTTTCCTGTAATTTTAGAATTATCACTCACTATAAATTAAGTTTGGTACAAATCACAGGACTGTGGATAGTTAATCATAAAAATTTATTTATTGTCGTTTTTGATGTTATTCTTTTATATTTATTTAATGTGTTCATATTTTCCTAAATAGTACACTATCTTTTGAATTGAAAAAACACAATACCAGCCATACAGATGTGTTTGATCCTCTGTTTTTCAGCATTTCCTCTTACCAGTTTTAATATTCCTGACAAGAATATTGCCATGTTTATAGTGTTGAGATGAATCTGCCATCTTCTCGTGTTTTTTTCAGCAGATTGAGGCACAAGAGCATTGTTCCTGGACATTTGGTTGTAATTTGTTGGGCATCTTCTGCATCTGTTGAATGCTGCTCTGCAGGTGCACATGTGCTAAAAACCTGGGATCTTGCAGATATTTTCCTTGGATAAAGAAAGTAAAATTTAACGGGAATTCCGAGTACATGTCATGTTCTCATTTCCTGGTATTCAAACCTAATAGGCATGTTTTCGAGCCAGATTTGTAAAAACAGAAAGAAGTGTTTTGGTACATGTTCTGAATTCCCAAAAGAAAGTAGAGAGCAAACATACCTCATTAAATGCTCTGATGCAAGTGGAGACATGAGAACGCTTATACCTATTTGATCCGTATACTTGTTTGATCACAGTTATAGTTGAAGCAGACAAAGTATTCACTGAGTCATGGAACAAACTGTATTTTGGCTCATGGCATGTTAAAGTGGTTCTGTTTAAATGAAAAACCAGACAATAAGGTGCTGGCATGAAACAGCAGCGGACTGGTGATGCCGCCAGTTTTTTACTAGTGCCATTCCAGCCCGGCCTGCAGACTTCAGTGACCTGTAGAAACACATAGACACACACAGCAGCAGAACACAGCAGCAGCCAGAATGATTAGTCACGGGGTCCCATTCCCTCCTTGTGTTTATCAATTAACACTGAGAACGTGGGAAAGGGAGGCAGAAAAAATCCAAGGGGATTAAAGACAGACTGACAGCAGCACATGTTCCCCAACTCCTTTCACTCTCTGTCTCTTTCCTGTGTCTCCTTCCTCTTCATCCATTTTTCTCTTTTTCTTTCTGTATCATCTCTCCATCTGTCCATCTGTAAAAATCCTTCCCCACCATTCCTCTCTTGCTTTTCTTTGGTCATTTGTTGATTTCAACCTTTACACATAACACAGAATATAGCATCTGCAAATAAAGTTTGTTTTGTCCAACTTTTCTGGCAGCTGTGCGAGTCATGTCATGTGAGATCCTATGAAGATTACCAGGAACTGTTACAAACAATGAAAGAAGTCTTTGGAAAATACTCTATGTGCATGTCAAATTATAGTTGGCTATATTTTTCTGTGAATGAAAGCTTGATCCGCATAAATATAATCATTGCAACACATAAGAGACATGGACAATGTTTCTGCTCACATGTTGTCACTGCTGGATTGAGCAGAACAGTGTTTTGGCACTGCTGACTCTGACTGTGGTTCCAAAAATATGTCAAAATTAAATTATTTTGTTTTCGAAAATGCATATGACATCGGGGTTGGATGCAAAAGATGTACGTGAGTGGATGTAAATGTGTGTTGATGTACTTGTCTAAACCCTACAAATGAGATAAAAAATTCCAGAAGTGGAATCTGTAGCCTCACAGGACTTCCTAAACTTGAGGTAATTTTGGAAGCTAGGAAATTCACTATAACAATTAAAAAGGCAAATGATGACCATAAATGCATGCCAATGATAAGAGTCTACAGCCATGCTAGCAGCTCTGTGAGGCTACACTTTAAGCTACTTGCTAACATCAGCCTACTAACATGCTTAAATTGACAATGCTAACATGCTGATGTTTAGCAAGTAAAATTTTTAACATGTTCACCATTATGTTTAGACTGTTAGCATGCTAGCTTTTGCTGATTAACACAAAGTACACTGAGGCTGATGGAAATTTTAAGATAAGATCTGAATTATCCGTAAGGGCCAATTTGCTATGTTAATTATTTTTGCAGATATTTTGTCATAAAGCAAAGTATTCGATAAATTGAAATTTTGATCTCATGATAGTGGTAGGTGAAAAGTCTATTAAGTTATTACAATTTGTATTCTAGGGACGTTGAACATCTGTGGCAAATTTTAAGACAATCCATCCAATAACTGTTAGGATATTTCAATCTGAACCAAAAATTTTAAAAAGAAAATTCAAGGTATCTCCAAAGTCCTCTACCAGAGCTGAATGCGTGTACAAAATATGATGGCAATCCACCCAATACTTGCCGAAATATTTCAGTCAGGACCAAAGTGGTAGACTGACCCAGCAACTGGATAAGCAATCTAGGAACCGGTGTCTGCGAGTTAAAAGAGCTTTTAATAGCAGAAGGCTAACATATTATACATTCATCCTGGTTAAGACAAAAATATGTTGTTCCAAGATTTTGTGTTTTGTCTTCCCAAACAGTAAGAATAAGATCTGGCCAGACATTCTCAAGGTCTAGAAATAAAAAGACTGACCATCTTCAAATCCAGACAGCCCCACTATGGGAAACAGTTCCACCCATTTAGGTACAGAATAACATCTCCATGTTTACATTTCAAATATCCCACTTCGGGCCCGACTAAGCTAAGTCAGTGGGAGAGGTATGTGTAGGGTAGTGTGAGCATTACTGTTGTTACCAGCCGGCCATTTTGGATCCATGCAGTGCCAGCTGTTTCTTCAAGCCCAACTAAGCTCTTGGTATTGGAGCTAATTTGACCCATGGAGGGCCAATTGGGACCAAGCTGGGGAGTCAGGCTTAGATCATTGGAGCGAACCATAGGCCAATAGTGAGAGCGGAGGCCATAGAGAAATATCTTCCTCTAAGCTCTAAATCCCTTTCTTTCTTTTTTTCTTTCTTTCTTTCTTTCATTTTCACAATTTGGCATTTAAAAATTTGCTTAAGAGCCTTCATAATTGCTCTACATGTCATGCATCACTCATTTTCTTGTATTTTCAACCCTATGCCCTGGCTCTCTGCCTGCCTTTTCATCTTCCCTTCTCATGCTCTCCTCCTCATGAAGAGTAACACCAGTAGTGTAGCAGCCAGTAGGCATGTGTTGGTCCAGAGGATAATGGTGGCTCATAGGCCTGTTGTCCTGGTTGCTAGTGTAGTGTCAGGGAGATGGAGGGTCATGCATACTGATGCTGTTTGAACTTCTCCTAAAGTGATTATTTATGCACAGCCAGACTCGCTTGGCCAACCCGGGATTAACTTCATGAAAATGCAAAAGGGCAGGCAGGCAGTCACGCACAAATGCACGTATGCACACACACACATACACACTCAAACACACACGCTTTCATGGCCCGATGCCCAGCCCCCCCACCCCCCACCCCACAGTCCCAGCCTCATGGGTTTGAAGACAGGGCACTGCTAAACCCCCACAGAGCTTTCACACCAACATCTCCATGGAGATGCTAAAGAGATTAGCACACTATGCACTTGTGTGTACACGTGAATGTGTGTGTATGTGTGTCACCTATGATGAAAGCAATGGCAACCCTACATGTTTGTTAAACTTTAACCAAATTATTTTTTCTGCTATCAATCAACAGGTTGCACTGAGTGAAAGTGTAGAGAGGAACTGACAGAAAGAATGTCTTTGTCTTCAAAACACGCGTTTGTCCTAAAAACAATGTCATACTAACTGATTCACTTACTAAATGAGTGACTGACAAACATGTACCCTCCCATCTATCCATCTATCCCTCCATTCATTCATTTGTTTATTGGGCGTGTATGCCTCAGCGGTATATGAGTACAACATTAGAACACAATTCCAGGTTAGAATCCCATCAGCCAACCATGCTGAAGATGGATGTTTATGTGTCCATACTGTAGTAGTGAATAAGTTAGTTGGCACCATGATGCAAACAGAAATCAACCAAATACTGACACACTGTTAGTCAGAAAGGAGTATCTAAATGTAAGATTAGGATTAGCCTTAGCACTAGTCCTGTGGGGGATGCTGTGAGGATACCGGGTGCAAGGACTGTTTCTACAAGACATTTTGTCCTTGTATAACGTGAGTGAGAGTAATGTCCATATTCTCAGCAAGAAATCAGGCACATTCCTGTGGGTGTTGGGCTCTGCCAAAGCTGTGCCTTTTCGCTGATTCTGTTGCCGATTTATAGGGAGAGAATTTCAAGACATAGCCAGAGTGTCCACTATGGGGAATCTTGAGATAGCATCTCTGTTTTTTGCAGATGTGGTTGACCAGCCTTAACAACCTGTGACCTCCACTTTAAAACAAACCATGGTGGATTGCTCCCTTCAGGTTGGGAGTGAATTGCCGACCAAGTTGAAGGAGTCCAAGTATCTTCGGGTCTTGTTTATGAGTGACGGTAAGATAGAACGTGAGATGGACAGGGAGAATGGTACAGAGTCAGCAGTACCGAGGAGCAAGATGAGCCTAAAAGTGAAGCTCCTGATTTGCCAGTCCATCCAGTGGCAGTGCCAACGCAGACAGTTCCAGCAAAAACCAGCAGGATCATCTGGCAAAAAAGTTGAACCTGGCCCAACTTTTACCACAACCTGAGGTCATCAGGCAAAACAGTGGAATGGCCTATAAAATACATGCAAGTGCACATTCTTGATGAAATACTTTATAAGGTTAACACTGTATTGCTATCGTCATGATGAAGACAAAATCGTTGCTGCCGTGATAACTTTCCAGAGTTGTAAAATCCTTTCTCAGAGTCTTATAAACCCCTGTGCTGTTTTTTTCGCATCTGATAAGACTTTAAACACATTACTGTTACTCCGAATGGACTTCCTGGATCACATTTAATTGTTTTAGGTACTGACTGTACTTGAAGCAACACGCGCCCAGCAAAGCAGCTCCTCGCATTGTTTTAACAAAAGGCTGTTTTTGGTCTGAAGGCCCAATTGAGGGGTCAATATAATCCATCTGAAGTGCATGTCTGATGGTTGGATAACTTCAGACACCCCCCCACCCTACACCATTCCAACTTCGAAATGGTGTAACCCACCATTTCTGTAACTTTCCATAAACAACGATCCAATATTAACACCCACTTCACGGCGTGATAGGCCAGCTGTGCAGAGGTGAAATAACTTCTCTCTCAGCTCTCTTTTTTCATTTCTTACACAACTGTTTCTGGCACTTTTTATGTGAACAACCGAGTGCAACACTGTGAATGTGTTCCTGGAGAAACTGTCTGACAATGTGCAGTGTTATCGCCCTATTTAAGCAATATTGTGTCTCCCCCCTCTTTATCATGGCCAGCTTTTCCGTCCATCTTCGAGTGTGGCCATTCAGAACAACCGTAAAAACTTTTTATTTCCGACATGGTTGGACAGCATGACGTATGACTTAGTTCTGATAGAGTGTACCCGGCCCTTCAAGATCTAAAGTTTTCAGACATCTGGAAGGAACATATCCTGAATGCTTGCCTTTAGTGATTTTTCCAAGCATGTCCAAAAAGGAGAAGAAGCCAGGGTATATCCAGAGCCCACTGGACAGATTCTATATCCCTTAGACGTGGTTAGGGGAGAAGGAAGTCTGGCCTACCTTGCTTAGCCTCTTGCCATTGTGACCAGGACCTGGATATACAGGGGAAATGGATTGAGTCTTCATGGTATTAGTAGTGTAGCTCAATTTTAAAGTAATAGCTCAAGTCACTTTTGTTTCTATCACCGATTAATGTAAGACAAAGATGATTTAACAGATTTTAATTTACAGTGATATCACATTAAGTATATTTTCTCTCTCTGCTGCCGCCATAAATTGCTTTGTGCCATATTTCTGTATTTATGACTCTTAAAGAAGCATGCAGAGAAACTATTAAGGCAGCAAAGACAGGAAATTATTCAAAAATACCCCTCCCACACACACAAACACACCACCCTCTTGTGCTTCTCCTCTGTCCTTTACAGCCAGTACCTCCTGTCCTCTGCAAACACAACATCCTGAAAGTCTAAACTTTACCCAGCTTTCTCCTTCTTTGTCTGACTGTCTCTGTCTCTCCAGAGGGTGTAAGGGCAACAATCCCATCCTCTTTGAAGTATCGGACAATGTTTTGTAATATGGGGATGAAGAAGGGTCAGGACTGTACACACACTGTCAGCCTTGAGTAAAACAGGCAGCAAAGCTCATGAATTAGAAGGGAGCCAAGTTATTATGGTAACCCCAGAGAGGCCTTCCTCTCTCCACTCCCCTCCAAGCCCACCTCAGGGTGCTTTGAAATGAGAGAGGGAGAGTAAGCATAGATAAACAAGGGATAAAGAGGAAGAGCAAGAAGGGACGGACACACACCAGCAGCATGCAGCATCCCATATTGAAGAGGTTTCCCTCTTTCCCCTGGAGAGGAAAACACACTGATAAGAAAAACAGGGAGCGAACAACACCATCTCCTTCCTGTGTGCTGTTGAGAAAGATTTGATAGAGAGGAGAGGAGAGGATAGGAGAGAGATAATATTTTAGACAACAAAAAATAATGAAAAGTGGAGACAAGATAAGAATAGCTCAGGAGGGTTCAGGAGAGTAGAGAATAAAGGGGCCGGAAGGGCAAGTTGAGAAAACAGGAAAAGAGAGTAATAGAGAAAGCACAACAGGTTAAAGAAAAGACAAAGAACAGAGCAGTTTAGCTTACAAAGGCAGACAACAGTAACTACAAAAACAATAAAGTTGAGAAAAGGGAAGTTTTGAAGTTTGAAGGGTGCTTTTTTAAAGTGTATAACAGTTATATACAGTAAGTTGTAAAATTAATTTTGTGTCTTTTAGGATGATTACCTCTCTGTCCCCTCTGCAAAAAGACAGAAAAATGTAATCGTCCAATAACATCGGATACTGTACGCTAATGCATGGACAATCTAAAGAGTATCTCAGCTAGGCTAGTTAGCTTCAAATAGTGGCCAGGGCCTTTATTTATGTCAGTGGCAGAAAGAACCAGGCCTTTATTTGGGACAGGCTTAATTTAGAGACAGGCCTTTATTGTTAATTTCCCCTGGTTCCCAGTTAATGCAAAGTCAAAACTTCCTCCAAGTTTACCTGCTGTCTTGATCAATTCAGTACAATGTCCATTTCCACAGCGCTAATTCCATCAGTACATAAAATGTCAGGTGTTCCACTTCGCCTTTTTCCTAGAATGGTGTTAAGTTACCATGAATGAAACTCCACGCTTCTTCCAGAATTTTGACATTAAAAGTCTCACAGCCTTAATAGGTAGGCTTTTGATGTGAAAAAACAAAAAGGAAGTGTTGAGTTTTCTTGATGCTAGCGTAACATCACTCAGGAGTACAGTAAAGAAATAATATAAATAATAATTGACTGAAATTAATTGGAGTATGAAAAACTCAATATTGGCCAAATATGTAGTTACTGTGTTTTGGTTTTGTGGCGAATATAAAAGGGAAAAATGGGAAAAAATATAGCAAGGGAAAATGATAAATTACATGAGAGCATAGAAGATGAGAAAAGAAACAAGTTGAAAACAGCATTTCAAGAGTAAACAAAAAAACAATATGATAAAACAAGAAAAAACAGCTGAGAAGATTTGTGCGATAGGAGAAGGAGGCAAGCAGGAAAAGAAGAGATGAAGATCCAGTCATTCAGAGTAGAGAGAGGAGGAGGAGGATTTGTTGTTTTCTTTCCTGTGTGTTGATAAAGCAGGACAGGAAGGAAGCATCCCAATGAGAACCAGCAAACTCCACTGACTGTGCCAGAGCCATTACCGCTGCATTGTTCTCCATGAGCCTCCGTTACTGGGTCCTGACTTCATTATCTCACTGCTATTGTCTCGGGCTCCTTAGGTGATGAGTATAACAACTTGACGACACCCATGGACACATACAATGTCTCTCTCTCACACACACACACACACACACACACACACACACACACACACACACACACACACACACACACACACACACACACACACACACACACACACACACGTATACACTGAGAGACAGGCACAGACTGAAAAAAAAAATAGGATAGTGATGACCATGATGTCTGTGCCTGTGTGTGTGTGCATGCACATGTCTGTGTGTGGTTACCACCCTTGGTTGAGCTACAGTAAAAAGGCCAAAACAGGCCAGATGGCCACTGTCAGGTCATTCTTCTCCTGTTGTATATCTTTCTTTCTTTAGCTGTCCTGTATTTGTTTCCACCACATCTTTAAATCCTTTCAGCTTCTGACCAAGTGACAAAACTTCTTCTGTCTTCACGATTGTTCTTCTTAGGCCAATGCAGAATTGGCACATAATTTTCTCTCTGTTTCAATCTTTTAGTCACACTAACCAGACCTTTTCAACGGTCAAAACTTGAGCTTTTCAAAAATGGATATACTAACCTCTCACAAATATGGCCATCATATTTAAAGCTGCTCTAATCAATATTTTTATATTAATAATGTATAACATGACAATGTGAAAGAGGTTGCACGAACTCAGAGAGAAAAATCACCCAACTGCAATTTTCCTTAGCTCCAGAGAGCTTATTAGTGTATTTCAGCTCATTTCTTTTGGTTTTCTGACACACTTCACTCTTATTGCTCTTATCAGCATCATTTTCAGATGCAGACAACTGTTTTCAGCAAAAAAGCTCTAAAAACCTACTGTACTCTAGCTGCTTGGCACCAACCATAAGACACCAATGCCATTATTTTCTTCCACTGCAGTATCTCATTGTGCATCATCACTAACACATTCCACTGAAGAAACACTTTAAACTCAATGTGACAATAAAAGACTCAATAAAGGAGATAGATTATACCTAATGTTAAAAATATTGAACATTCAGTGCCTGTATGAAGAGACAGATGTGTTACATGCACAGAATGTGAAAATGGCAGGAGTGTGTTTGAGGGTAATATTCTGTGTGTGTGAGTCCATCCATGCAGTGACTTAATGTGCACCAAACAAAGACCGGCCATGTGCCTTTTAGCAAGCAAACAGCGTGCCATTAGTTTCTGTGGTCTAAATCAAAACCACTGCTTGTCACAATATCCTGCTGTTTTAGTGTGCTCTCACATGGCTTTTCTTTCCTCGTTCAGTTTGTGGCTGTCAGTGTTTGACTGTTTAAAATTTGTCTCTTTTGTTCATTTTTGAGGGAAAGTTTGAGCCCCCTTCAGAGAGCCTTTGAGATGAAGCCATTTGGACAGCAGGTTGAGAGAACCAGAGCTTTTCTTTTTTTTTAAAGATTGTTTTCTCTCCCCTTCCATGTCTCTCTCACTCTTTCTCACTATATCCCTCTTTCGATCAGTGAGGGAGTGGACTGGACAGAAGAAGAGGGATTGGGTTGTGATGTTTTCCGTGCAGCCATAAATAAGTCCGTCCCTGCTCATGCTTTATGGAATCCAGAGCCTCTTTATCCCTTCCATGTGTTCCTTATGAGCCAGGGCCATGACCTTTGACCCCCGGGCCCTTGACTCGGTTATCTCAGGCCCAAGAGACACAGTGTGTTCCTATGTGTGTGTGTAGGTATGTGTTGGCGGGTGGAGTTGATGGGGGGTTGATTATCTCATGACCCCGTTCCCCCTCCCTGCATCACCTTACCCCCCATCTTCATTTCACAGGCTATAAAACACATATACTCAGACACAGACACACACCAGACTGAGTGGTTCAACTCTAACTTTACAGATCACCTCCAGGCCAGACTGACCCCACACAACACACAAACACACACACACACACACACACACACACACACACACACACACACACACACACACACACACACACACACACTCCAGGGCAATACAGTGTTGCAGTCATGTCACATTTACTACTGAAAATCTATTCTGCATACATAAATAATAAATCAAAGTGGCACATTTGTGAAAGAATGTTGTGTTCATGTTTGTGTGGGTCTGTGCAGTTATTTTCGATCAGGAGTTCTGTAAAAAAAAAAAAAAGAAAAAGAAAAGAAAAGAAAAGAAAGAAAAATTCATATACATGATTCACACAGCAGCCTGGTCATCTCACTTAGGCATCATTGTGCAAACTGTGTTGAACGTCAAAAGAGTTTTGTCATGTTCTGTGAAGTCTGCTATCACTGAACAACCATGTGATGAAGCTGTATTTTTCTGTGATAGCAATAGCAAGAGGGGAAGCTGTGGATGTCTGCTGTTTAGCAATTCTTTGCGCTTAGGTCAAGATTTTTTTTTACTGAAAACTGACATATTACTGAACAACATTTGTATATGAATGTTTATATGGATTTTCTTTTGCATTTGTATTTGCAATGGCACTTTCTAATTGTGGCGCTATACTATTTATTTACTACTTCGCGACAAAACTTTCATCCTCTTCAGCAATATATGGTCCCAGTAAAAACAGTGGATAAATTGTCCAGCATAGGCAGGAACTGATTTTTCCTCTAGCACCACCAGCAGGTTGACATTTTTGTTTTATAGTAAAACACCTATTGGACGGATTGAAATTAAACCAACAGTGGGTCAAAATTTTTATTTATCCAGTAAAGTATCTAGACATCTACAAGATGGACTGGCACAAAATTTTGTACACACATTTATGTTCCTGTCAGGATGAGCTTCTTTGTACTCATCTTTTCTAGTGACATAACTGGGCCAGAAATATTAATTTGTCCAACAGTTTGGTTTTTGATCAAGTACCTAGCATGCTAACATGCTAAACTAAGAGGCTTAACATGGTAATCCATATACTAAACAAGAGCATGATCACAATGTCATTGTGAGCATGTTAGCATGCTGACATTAGCATATAACTCAAAGCAGCACTGTGCCAGTACAGTATAGCTTCACAGAGACGTAGCTGTAGACCTAGTCGTGTTGTACGATTGTCGTGTGTGTGGTTTACACTTTACTGACCGTTTGCTGACAAAATAAAATATGACTCAATAAAAAAATTAACTTTAACCATTAACCATAAAACTTTAAACTTTAACATTTCAACAAAACTGTTTTACAATGGGACATCTTATCGGAATTAAAAGTTTTAGAATTTGTACAGTTTATGTCACAGTTTATGTCATAGTTCCCGATTATACTATTCGATAGATAGACTGTTTTGATGCCGTGAGGGAAATTGTCATGTGGTTGTTCCACATGACAATTACTACCACATAATACTGTTGTTCCAGTGAAAACAGTTGACAGAAAAGTCTGGATTGTGTTGAGCTGCTGGCACATTGGTTCTGGAGAGAAACGTTGTTGAATTTTCTTTCTCTCTTATTTATTTATTTATTTAGGTTCTTTATGCTTCAAGCACAGTTAGCCTCTACTACTGTTGTGGCCTTTAGTACAGCACATTGGGCTACCTTCCTTAAGTTAGAAATACAGAGCAATTTAGAAATATGCCTTTATTTTTGACACAAGTTACCTTGTATGTTTGCCAACAGTATTCTATTGTAAAAGGACAATGATATTAAACCAACTACTTTAGCTGCCATGCCATAAGTGATGAAGTAAAATTACACAGGAACATAAGTTAGCCAACCGATAAACATACATCAGTTCCCACATTAGAATAGCATGAATCTGCTTTATTGACTACACACACAGATTCCTGTGTGTGTAGTCATTTGGGTCATCAGAGACATTTCCGTTATGCTTAGTTCTGTTCTGATGCATTCTTTCTGCAACGTTGTGCAGTAAGTAGGTAAGTGCACGTTTCTGCAGCACACTTCTAAATGCTGCCTATGTTTTGTCAAATTGATGAATATCTTTTAAATCTGCTTGTGTTTTCTCAAGTTGCAGCACATTGGCCTCTCTCTTTCAACTCTTTTGATGCTTCTATCCATAAAAATAACTAATCCACTGCACACGTTCCCGGTGAATTTGTCTGTTGATTGCACATATATTACATGACTGGCTGTATTCCCATATACATACGCTATTCCTTTTCACTGTACTATTTCCTGCTGCAATAGTACAATTTCCCAATGGGAATCATTAAAGTTAATCTTATCCTAGTGTAAGTAATATGTCCCATGGTCTACTTGCTGTTAGGATGCATGCCTTGCCAAGAATAAAACACTGTGACATGTGATTTCACATAATAAAAATAGCCAAATGTGGATGTACTGGGACACAACATCAGACATACAAATATCAGCTTCACACTACACTTTAAAAGTACCAGTTTTCAAATGTTTGTGGTTGGGGGAGTTTTTCATGTTCAATAGTACTGACTGGACTGTGCTGTACGATTAACACATGGAAACTCTTTGACTGAATGATCCTCTAAATGTTCTCTTATGAGCTGAGAGGTCAGCATACATCACCAAAAGCAAAGTGTAAGTGAGTGTCATGTGTGAGTGTAAAAGTGTGTGTGCATGTGTGTGTGTGAAAGCTTTGTCTTCGTGTTAAAAAGGCAGGGAGGCCAAGGCTGCTCTGTGTCAACAGGACACAATCACTACTCGTTCACCTACCTGCACACTCTCACACACACATACGTTTATACAGCCGTCTGGCTCTTTTAGTGCCTCATCCCAGGTTGCTCTGATCTAAGGGGAAAGGGGCTAAAGCTCAAAGGTGAAAGGTCACCTGTTCAGGGGTTACCCTCTCTTTACCCCCAGTTCCTAATTAGGCTTTAATCAAGCTAATTAAGTTTCATTAACTGGCCAGGGGAGCTGGGTGTTCTTAACCCATACCCCCATTTACGAGCTGCAGTGGGACAAGGGTTGGGTGTCGGTGGACTGGGGGGATAGGCAGGGAGAATAGAACTTTGACCAAAAAATGTGGTTTTCTGACCCAGATGAATCTGTGTTACATAACACTGAAAGGAGACAGGGGTCATGTACACGTGCATACTGTATATGTACTTCTTATAAAGACATGTGTTTGATCAAAATCAGCATCACTTTAATATTTTTGCATTACAGCAAATACAGAAAATGAGACATTGTGTCCTTTACAAGCCTTAAGGGAACCTTGTTATCCTTTTAAGTGAATTATGAATAGAAACAGACGTTTTAGGAGATGCGACAACAACATGCTCATATGTGTCTTTCTGTTTGGGTTTGTGTGTGTTCACTGTCTGTGTGTGTGTGTGTGTGTGTGTGTGTGTGTGTGTGTGTGTCAACATCCCTTTTGTAGTGTGACGTCCCCAGTGCGAGTCCTGGGCCGCTGCAGACCTGTGGTCCAGAGAAAGGCCTCTTTGTGTCAGTATGGGACCAATCACTTCTGCACTCTTGGCTCCCCCTCAAGCCCTGGCTGACCTCCAGATCCCAGAACCAGGCCAGGCCTCACATCTCTGTAGTCCATCCCAGACAAAGAGCCTCTACACTGCGCTGACTCTTCTGTCAACCCCTTACCCTGTTCCCTCCCCTCCATCACAAACTGGGCTACAACAGTCCACCCAGCCATTAATGTTGACATCAATACCTTCCATTGATCCAAATGAAATTTTCCCCACTAATGCATGATTTCCTACTCAATTATGCAATTTGCTTCTAAGTTCATGAGGAGAATACAGCCCTTAATGGTTTATTTAGGACACATTGCTATGCATTCACCCTCATTTTTCTTGGAAATGGTCTTTTATTGAAAACATCTATAACATATGTTTGATAAGAAAATTGTACTGTAAGTATGTGTTTGAGAGGACAATTTGATTGTTTCCAGTAAATAACATTTGGAAAATATGGACTGTGTGTGCTAGATCTATGTTAAATTGCTTAAACTTAGCTCCATTTTATATTAGTGCCACCAAGCCAAGCCAAAGTGAAGGCCATGCCGATAGACGCTATACAGGTTTAGGAACAAAATGCGGGTTTATTGGGTGTAAAGTTTGTATACTCCTGATATTCATAGATTTGCACCATTGTACACATTTCAAACACCATACATTATTTGGTGATTTAATATTGAAAACAGTCAAACTTGCCTTGCAGACCCCCAGAAACGACCCTAGCTGGGTCAAAGGTGGGTCAAAGGTGAGAGGGCAACTTCCTCTCTTTCCACTGTGGACAGAGATGTTCCAGTGACTGTCTACATCCATGTTAATGGGGTTGTTTTGAAGAGGCACTGGGCTGGTGGTCAGGGGCTGACTGTTACTGTTATTTAGCTAAAATGTAAAACATTTTGTTGACAAATTTTGCTGCAACAGTTATGCAGACTGCAGTCTTTCAAATGATTTTAAGATGTTCATGTGGTTTTCTTCCACAGAGAAAACTTGTTAGAACTGTCTTGGAGCCCATGAGAAGCACACAAAACTAACTGCTTCATTCCAAATCCAACTTTGTATGGGGGACAATCATCTTTTTGTATGTTAGGTCCAGCAGCCTGAAATATTCAGTATGCCCATTTAGTCATTATAAATAATAATAACTTCAGTATAAAGTGCTACCTTTCTTTTTAACTTGGGGTTTTGTCATGCTCACACACCTGGATTGAACAGCACAAGCTCACTGGAGTGCTCGCAGGAACACGCAAGTTCTTTTATAAGGTGGGTTTCCCCTCACGAAGTGCCTGTGGAGCCCCTCTCCAGAGGAAATCGGCCTGCTGGTGAAGGTTTTATCGCCTTAAGTGCGGCCTCAAATAGCTGCACTTCGGTTATTCAAATCCCAACCATTAATTAGTTTGCCACTCACTTGTTCGAGGAAGAGATTCACACGTCAGGTGAGTGTTGTGGCAGGCTGTTTTTCCCTCAACAGCATCATTCGCTTCATTATTCTTCAGCTCAACCCTGTGGTTTGTTGGCTTCAATTTTCTGCATAATTTGCACGCATACATGTATGCCCACACACAGAGAAAAAGCCTGAGGGCCCTGATGAAGTGCCCTTGAGCATGAGGTTGAATGCGTACCAGCTCCAGGTGCAAGTAGGGAAAACCAGAGGAAGTGCTAGATCCACATTACTGTGCAGTACTGCTGCAGTGAGTGGCAGACACATTAAATCTACCCACAGCTGGCAGGACACTGAGCTTCCTAACACTGATCCCCAGGAATGTGAAGGAATTCATGAAGAAGGACACACACACACACACACACACACACACACACACACACACACACACACACACGCACACACACACACACACACACACACACACACACACACACACACACACACACACACACATACACACACACACACACACACACACACACACACACACACACACACACACAGTGGAGCAGAAACCAGGAGAGTCTCACAGGGAACTCTGTTTGTACGCCCTCCTCTTGGTCTAATAGCAAGTCATTATCCCCCTTTAACCCCTTAGCGTGACATGTCAGTCTTCCTCTATGCATATGGCACAGTACGACTTGTGTATGTATATGTGTGTGTTGGTGTATGTGCTCCATAGGTGGAGGGGGTTTTCCCATAACTGTATGGCAGCCTGCCAAATAGACCTGTACATCTGGTTCGATTGTATATACGTTTGTTATAGTTAGTTCAATTACACATTAAGATCAGAGTCCTCTATGAAACTCCATTAAATCAATTGTGTAGACACTTGCAAGCTTTCTCACAAGCTTTCTGAACACACACACGTATGCACACACAAAGCCCGCTGGCCGGGCTCTTCCTCGAGCACAGAGAGTGTGAAGGCAAGGAAAATTCCCCTTCACAATTGCAATTCCACACCTTTAGTGTTGTTGTCAGGCCCGTCAGGCACGGCTGTCTGTGGATATGGGCAGGGCAGGGGCTGGTTACGCTGTATTGTATAGAGGATTGGGGTATAAGCTCACCCGCACATCCATTCTCCGTTCCACCAAACAGGTTCTCTCATCCGTCACGTCCCCCCTCCCTACAAGCAGGCCTGAACCATCCTCTGCAACCTCTGACCCCCTCAAACCACCCCATCCCCGTTCAAGAAAAAACAGCCTTTCAGCTCCAGAGGAGGAGGAGGTAGGGGGATGACAGAGGAGGAGACTAACACAGAAAGATGGATTTTAGTTACACACAAACCAGTACAGACCACTACCACCCGCTTCCGGCTGTGGGACAAACACAGGCCTCGCTGCAAAACAATGGGTGTCTTCACTGTGGAATGAAGAGTCCGGCTAAAAATAGGACATCTGGTCATCATTTATTACCAATAACCACAGTTACATATGCACTCACGCACATGCAAGGACAAAAAACACATCCAGGTCAATGTTTTTACCAGATTTTTTGAAACTGACAGGACACCGATATCTTGACTGAATTCAGGGCTGAGAAAAGCACATACACACATAATGCATGATATAAAAAAAGGATATTTTTCTATTATATTGTATGGACTGCATGCCAGCTCCCACCCACCCACACTCACACAAACAGAGAAAAAAAAAGAGACAGAGCCCAGTTGGTTTCACTTATTAACCCAAATGAAGTGAGATTATGTTACCAGAAAATGGTAGGAACAGCAGGTTTTGCTTAGCGCTTGGCACATACAGCAAGGACTCCAGAGAAAAATGGTTCATAACAGACCTTGACTCAGTCAATGAGCTAACCAGAGAGCAGTGTGTCACAACTCATGTACTCCATTTCATCAGAATCGACCAAATCCACAAAACGCACAGTACAAATGGCTACAAAAAAGGCATTGAGCTACCCATGCTTTTAGGCAAATTTGTTTGCTGAGGAGAAGGAAGAGATTTAAGTGCCTGACAAGAAATTGTCATGGATATTGGAGTTCTACCTGTTGGCTGCAGTTATTGGCAGTGTCTGTAATGATTAGAAAAATGAAAGGTGAAATGGTGATAACTTAATCTCTTTATCAGAGCAGTGCTGTACATCACAGCTGCTCCAGGAGCTGGTCACTCCCACTATTCTTGTTTTAACAAGAACTTGTTACAACATAAATAATGTTTATTGGAGATTTACAAATCACTGAATGTGATTTCTCACTGAAAATGGGTTGCGCTGTAGAGATTAGGTGAATCAGGTGTAGCTGTTATGTAACTTACCAAGTGACAAAACTAACAACAGCTTGGTAGTATATAACCCGTTTTGACTAAAGACTAAAGTGCTGTGAAATATGGTCAACACATGATCTGACATTTGATCAAAATGCTGTTTAATAACGATGTAAACTGGGATGATTTTAAATTTGATTTTACAAAAATAACACAATATACCTCAACTAATAAAATGTTAAGTCAAAAATGTTAGACTGATAACTGATAACATTGGTTAGGTTGGCGTAATCAGATAGTTTTCACTAATTTTGCCATATTTGGATTTATAAATAAAGCAAAGTCGTACCTACATTTACAATTGTCACTTAAGCAATAGTTGTACATTTTGAAATACGCTTATTCGCTTTTTTGCCCAGAGGGAGAGGTTAAATATAGCTTTCATATCTGTCCACTAAACATTAACCTGTAACCTGCAGCAGGTTAGCTTAGCCCAAGTTGAATTGTAGTGAAATAAAGGTCAGCACAATAGCATCAGCATGTAGGTTTTCCCTACATAAATCATATTCATTCAACTTGGTTTCACTCCGTGTTTTTCCCCTGGTCATCCATGCTCCCCCGGCAGTGGCTCTATGCCCTCCCAGAGTGGCCTCCCCCAGTTTGAGAACCACTGGCTTAGCCCAGCAAAAAGAGTGGAAACAAGGTAACAAAGTCCATCTACCAACAGCTTTGTTTAATTAAAACATTGTATCTCATTTGTTTAGTCTGTACAAAAACTTAAGTCTAAAAACAAAATGTTGCAGTTTTGCAGTGGTTATGGGCTGGGTTATTTCTTGGTTGGGGGGCAGCAACTTCCAAGAAACTCCAAGTAAAACCACAACTTGTTTTTTTTGCACTTTGGATTTTTGGTTTGGCCCTCTAAATCTGTTACATTTGGAAGTTATGTTATGGTTCTTGATTCTACAGTGGCTTTCTGTTTGGTTGATTGCTTTGTGTTGGACGGTACCACAGAGGTTTCCTAGCAAATGAATTACACATTTTTATGTTTTACGTCTTTATTCGCGACACATCATAAGTATTAACTGTGCCACCCAATTTTGTAAATACTTTTTGAAACCAGCGAGTAGTTACTAAGAACTGAGGAAGGATCCACACACAAATTAGTAATGGATTTATGAATTGCTGGTGCAACCCAATCCAGGTGTTTCTTTATGCTGTTTACTTTAAGTTCCACCGAAGACGGAAAGTTGATCATGCTAACTAGCACAGTTAAGTGCACTGCAGCTCTTAATGGCTTTTCAATGAGGGAACTGAGACAAATCAGTGATTAGTGGTAATTGGGGTTATGGGAATGCTTGGAAATGACGTTACAAGTTTTTGTGTGTGTGTATTACATGCATGATTATGTTCAGGAAAAATCTCTCCCTGGCATACTTTTGCTCATAATTTGTGTTTATGGCTTTCCCTTGTGTGCCCTTTTACGCGCCTTGTATGCATAATTATGCTCATGCATGACCATCCATTTCTTTCTTTAAATGGCTTGTGTGCAGATGTGTGTGTGTGTGTGTGTGTGTGTGTGTGTGTGTGTGTGTGTGTGTGTGTGTGTGTGTATTGTCCAAGTCAAATGAGGGTTCAGAGGTGGGTGTGGCTGCCCCCCTTTCCTACAGGTCACCTGCTTTAAGGGGCAACATTCCCTCATATTCCCTCGTTTGGAGGCCATTAGAGAGGAAATGGGGCTGCCAGCTATCTGACTTTCCTCCCCCTTTTCTCCTCCATCTCTCCCCAAACTCCCCCTAAGCTCTCAGCATCCCGTCATCGCTCCAAATCCACCCCCTCCGCCCCATCCTTCTCTCTGTGTTTTCACAGTGTTAACAATCAAGCCGTGGCCCTGAGTGTTCCGGGGGCCTAATTGGGCCAACTGCTGGCGTTGATTGTGATGGATGGAGGGGGGCTGGAGCCAGGGCCCGCTTTGGACAATTCTTTCATCTCCCTGCTCCGGCCTGTTGCACAAGAAGGGGATGGAGAAAAGGGAAGAGAGGACAACCAACATCTGCGTCCTGGGTGCTTAGCATCAGACTACAGGCCTGTGAATATTGTTGTCCCTCAGTTTAAAAGGAGTACTCCTCTGAAAGTCTGTCTTTTGAGTAACAAATACTCTGCCTCTTGGCTTGAATAGTAGCTCTGAAGAGGCTGTAGCCAGCTCCTTTGTGGATGCTGGCCATTATAGTCATCTTGGATTCACACCAGTTAGAATGGCTTCCAATGGCAACCCAGAGTCAGGGTAAAAAAGCATCAGAATATCCATAAAACTTCTCAGACCACTTTTACAGCATAGTCCACTTCTGCTCTTTAATCCATATGTTGAGTAAAACAAGTCTTTCAAACTAAACAACATAATACGTTGTTTGTCCACACCCTCTAGAACCACACATAGAGGTGTTTTCTGATCTGACACCGAGCAGGGCGACATAATTTCTCTGTGACTTCTAAAACTGTTACATATCACTGTTGAAAAATAAATTTGTTTTATGATGTGCCAAGGCTATGGTTAAGGTTTAGTTAGGTTTAGGCAAAGATCATATTTTGGTTAAAACAGGTACTTTGTTAAGGTTAGGGGAAATTTGTTTGGCTTAAAATGACTTTGAGTTTTGTCTATGTCCAATGCTTTCTTGAACGAACCATCTGCCCTGGCTTCCTCCCTATGCAGAATTTGTCGCTCTGTAATAAAGTCACCTGACTTACTCCTCTGCTCCTGTCATAATTACTACAGCCACTAGAGGGCTTTGCCAGTTAAATGTAAACATGTTCACTGGGGAACTAGCTGAAACGACTGAGGCTATCATTCTTCCTAGGAACACAGCTCACTTAGTAAATTCCAAACATTTGCCACTTTGCCACTGATTCCATAAATATGTCATCTCTGATGAGGAGTTATAAGGAAATCCAACATAGTAGTTTTAGTAAGGTGTTGATCCACCATGAGCTTTCAGAGCACCTACAATTCTCCTTGGAATACATTCCTTCCTAGTCTGCTGTTCTCCTAGTGGAATGAACATCATTTCCTCCACTCCTTTTTTAATTTTTACAGAAATATTAGAAAATTTTGTAATATCCAGCCTGCTGCGTACAAACATCTGGCCCTCTAGGCCTCAGTCCTGTGACAGAAACTGTCACAGTTATTGCATCTTCAAAGCAGGGATTACAGCAGGAACACCAAACTGGTTCTCCCATGTCATGTGTTAATCATGCATGCATCTTTTGACTGTTGATACACAACCTCTATTGAACTGTACTGTCAGTTGTTTCCGATAAACCCTGGTACATTTACAGAGGGTCTGTACGTTTTGCACTGCATCTTTAGAACATACAAATAGAACAACTCAGGCAGTTCTTTCTGGCAGCGCACCCGGAAAATTTCATATGAAGCGAAAATGAACATCATGGCCAGGGGCATCCCAGAGACGCTGCTGAAAACAGAGCCAGTGATTTGATCTGGCCTAATGCTACCAGATCAAGAGATCAAAGCAGACCAGCATAGTGCCCCTGTCAGTTTTTTTTTTTTGTTCCGTAGAGGTAGCTGGCTGTGGTAGGAATAGAACCCTTTTGAAATGAGGCCAGTATTACCTGTATTTGCGGAGCACTTAGGGCCATTGGTGGCTTGCGGACCATTTGCTTATCTTTGGGGTGAGTAATGTGTGTTTGTGTGTGTCTGTGGTTACAGCCTGGCCCTGGCTGAAGTCATCAATCACTGCAACCGAGGAGCTGGTTGAGTCACTGTGGCCCATAGGGGGTGAGGGTCCTTGAATTAAGGGTGGGAGAGAAAGCGTGTGCATGAGAGAGATAGAGAAAGACAGACATATGCATTCATGCAAAGCCTGTGTGTGGCTGTATCTGGGTTATAGCAGCTACGTCAGGGCAGTCACCCTCATTTGTTTAGTCAAAGTTGTGGCTGAACTCCCTGCTATGTGATCAGATCATCTATGGTTTGCATAATGTAACTGCTGACAACAGCGATGTTGTGCAGTGTTGACAAGACTACATGTAAACAAAGCAGACAGAAAGGTCTCTAAATACACCTTGATCTGATGAACTTTAGACACACTGGCTAAATTGTCCGCATGCATTCAATAGACCTGCAGCTTTTCCTCTGACTGCTCTTGCATCTGCAGCACCTCAACATGAGTGGGCAGGGCTGAAGTGGAAAGTGAATCTTTTTAGCTAACTCTTTATCTGTGGAGCAAAGTTTACACACTTTTTCAGACTCATATAAATCTTTAAGACAAAATGAATAGCACAGGCCCACATAAAAGGACATGGATTATTTCCCCAACGATAGTTAAAACACCTTCTGACAGTGAAAACTTTATTATAGGAATACTCCACCCAATTTTTTCACATCTCATACCTAATACGTGCAACCTTTATGCTTGATAGTTGAGTCGGAAGGGTTTTTAGCTTGCTCTTTTGTGGAGGAAGCCAGCTTGAGTCAACTTGTAGGTAACATTGTGTCAAACGGTGGCCCAGAGTCACAGCAGAAAACACAAACAGCAAGAGTATATGTATAAGTGTACAGCTTCTATTGTACGTGTGCAAATCTGGAGAATCATATTCCTGTTTAACTGTCCTTGTCATGCTGCTAGCGTGCTGCCTGTTAATAACTAACTTATATCCATGCCACACTTTACATTATCAGTGAAACATTTACCTAACTTTTGTGTTGCACATTTCTCAGCATATTTATTTATAACTATTTCTTATTCAAGCATTTTATTCATACCTGCATGACATCATATTTCCTCCTACAGCAATGACCCAGTAACCCCACAATGATCTATAATGTTCCATCTAATAAATCAGCCACTCATGATTCATATTGAAGGTGTGGCTCATGAGGACTGCAGATCAGTGTTGCCAAGTCAAAAGTGTCCTTGCTGTTACTCAATGAGATCTAGTCATGTTTGTCCAATGTGGGTATTAGGGCCAGATATACTTAAAGTGGGATATACTTGATGATTTTACTGCATCGACCTTAGCAATGTCAAGGCCTTCCCATATTAAGAGGTCAGAAATGAAGCAATGCTTTATCTTTAAGATGGATAGGTAAGTATAAGCTATGTCACTTTTATGGCGAGGCTACATGTTGAATGTGATGTTCAATCATAGGGAGGGATTCTCAGCTGTGTTGTTAGCACAAGGACAGAGGCTGTAAATAATACCTATGGCACCAGGCAGGAAACAGAAATAAAAATGCAAAGTGCTGTATAAATCTGTGTGCCATAAATATATATATATATATTTATGTCCCCAGTTTTTCCAACCCCACTCCTGCCCTGGCAGCGTTCCCTAATCATCTTAAACCACCCTCAACACCATCCCCAACCCTATAACTTGAAAAAAGTGTAGTTGATTACAAAGAAAGGTAGAAATAATAATAATAATAATAATAATCATAGACATATAAATAAATGTAAGACATCTCTGAACCAATTCCCCCCATACATACATGTACAAGATACATACATACAGAACAGTGGCAAAATTGAGAAGAAAAGCTACTCTAACACTTCAGTTATTTTGCAAAAGAGATTTCACCTCATTAACCACAGAAGCCCACACACTGAGAGGTTATTTCTTATTCCCATGTATTGTGTACTGTGAAATGTGAATGCAACTTATAAGAAACATCATGCACCCTGGTATATCTAGAAGTGCCATGTCATAGGCAACTGAACTCTTCCATTTCCTCCTATTAACAACATATCAATTCATACACACTGCATGGGAATCATCATGAGTCATCAGTATTGATAGAAAAAGTTTTGTCCTTTTTCAACAGCAGTGCTCCACTGCTGTCCTGGATAATCTGACTACTTGCATATTGAATGAAAAAACAAATAAAGAAATAATTATCTGATAAAATGCAACAGTTTAAAATGCAGCCTCAAAAATGTGTTGGATTTGACTTGGATCAATACTTCTCTCTCAGAGCCTGTGACGTAATAAGCTTCTAAAATGTAGTATTTGTTACAGGGTATTGATGTTATTCTGTCCACCCCCTTTATGGTGAAATTGGAAATGGATCAGACAAATATCAACATGTGAAAAGCCAAAACTCCACGAAAGCCCTTCTTGCACCAAAATAGGAGATGTCGGTGCAAGAAGAGTCTGCGCAAGAAGAGTCTGCACATCTGTTTTGGAGGAGTTGAGCATGAAAACATGTGATAGCAGGTACCTGGTGGCCTCTCAACCTCTGCTTCCATTCCCGGGCCTGCAAAGCTCCTCAGCTCTCATTTGTTCCATATCAGAGTCATATAAACTCTCATCATACTGTCTGTATGAAAATAAACAGTTGAGCCGGGAAGCAGCCACGCTGACGTCAAGGAAGGAGACGGAATCTGATCAAAAACACATCGAGGCAGAGAGGAGGGCGACCGTTGCGAGATATGATGGTCAGAGAGAGGATTTTATTAGTGGAAACCCACAGTTCAAGATCATAGATTAGATTTTTACAGTCACTGTAGAGATGCTGTTGAGCAAGGCACTTACCCCATAGCACTTCCTGTGGAGAGGCCAACAGTACAGAAGTGTAGTTTGTGCTGGGTATCTCCCAACTGCAGGCATGTGTGTTTGAATGTAACCCGAGGGGAGCAGCCCTACTGACGTCAAGGAAGAGAAAAGGATCTAATCAGAAACGCACACAACAGCTGAGGAGGATAAAGAATTGGAACGGGAGCTGATCTATATTCAGATTTGGATGTGATATCTGAGGAACGGCTGGGTAAAAAGTTCCAGGTTAAATGTGCGCTGAGGTGAAGGGAAAAGAAACAGTGGAAGAAAACTGAGCATGAAACTTCATCAGTGGAATCCCTGTGGGGTGGTAAAAAGTGTGTGTGATCATGAATGCATGAATGTAAGTGTGTGTGCATGTGTGTGTGATGATATCCAGACGCCTAAGTACTCAACACTCTCAGTATGTGGTGTTGATAGTGGTGGGCGTGGCTTGCAGGGTGGAGTGACAGGTCAGCCACTTGGTGGGAACTGACAGGAGGCCAGTGGTTCTCTCGCAGAGCTGCTGACAGCAATCCATACAGAGAAACATACTCACACACTCCACATGTGTATTCCCTATATTGTTTCTCAGATTAGGTCCATTTATTGAGCAGTATATGTGTTACACAACAAAACACCATCATCATCAGTCATGCACACAAAAACACTAACCAAAGTCAACCCCACCACCCACCAACCCCCCAAAGCACAAACATCTTCAAACATCCAACAACACCCTGTACCAGCTGAACCGACTCCCTTTACCTCACGGTTTACCCTCTGACCCCATCCAGACCCTCCCCTAGCACAAACACTCCCAACGCTTCACCCTGACCTCACGCTCACACCCAGCACCCTGCAAAACACGAGTGAGGCATTCCATCCCCGTCCTCCTGGCACAAGTAAAGCAATGCTTTGCTCCTGGTGGCTTCCTTATCGCTCCCATAGACCCCCTAGACTTCTGCAAGTGACAACCATTAAGACCAGTGTCATCATCATACTGTGATCAAATAATCCATATCTAAACAGTTGTAAAATGTGTGCGGTGCTTGCTGGACATACAGAAACTGGCTATTGGTCAGCTGAATGCTAGTCTTGGTAAAAAAAATCATTAGGCCATTATTTCCGTTACGAGGACCCTACATAATTAAACCTTCCTTAAAAAAAATGGGCATAGAGTGGTTGAGAATTATGGCTCAAAATACCCATGTAAACAGCATTTGTACAATTACATTAGATTAATATATTTGAAAAACACATTTTGAATCCTGAAAATGTTACCATGTGTTGATGACAACATAATGTACACTGACAAGTATATAAAGCTATTCCAGTGTAGAGTATATATTGTAGCAACACTGGCAATGATTTTTAAACATTTCTATGCTAAGTGGACAATGAGGATTATGCTGTGCTGCTCAAAAGATATTTCAAGTACAAATGCATTTTGGCCATTTGCATTTGCATTTGAATCTATTTTTGATTAATGAAATATCTTAGAATAATGTTTTTTTTGAAAAGATGAGCCACACTGTTAATTAGCATGAACACACACACTGTAGATTATTTTTTTCTCAATCCTGCATACATTGTCCTGCTCCTGGAAGTACTTAGAGAAATACCCATGTAAAAATCCATGGCCTAATATAGTCCCCAAGAAAAGCACTATATCCTATTGTTTTAGTAATATTTGCTAAAACCTACAGTGCCCAGCGTTTTAGGAAAAATTCAAGCCTTTTTTAAAAACACAAGTATATACAGGTGGTTTGTTTTTCAAGATTAATGTCTTCAGAAGGAAACAGTGGGCATGGGCCTGAGTACCATAGGCAGGCAGCAAAAAAATAGAATATCACCCGCCTTATCCTTTAAAGGGATGGTTTTATCCTAATAAGACTGAACCGGTCATCTTCTGTCTTTGCAATTTTTCATAAAATTCTTCACTCCTTGTGATCTCCGTTTTTTTATTTGTACTGTTCCCATCAGGTTTGTGCTGTAACTCTCGTATGTGTTTTGTCTTTAGAAGCCATCGTACTTTTGGAAACCGTCTTAAGTGTAACCACATGCATAGCTGTTGGAACATGATCCAACGTACCAGGACATATCTGGAAACAATTGGCTGTCAGGAAGAGGAAATTAAATACGTATACTGAAATACGTAAACACCATGACTCGTTCTTTAGTATTGAATGGTCTTCGTTTTTGTTAGATGGTGCATTAATGTTGTCAGATTCAGCTAAACTGGCTGCAGAGACAAATAATTCTTCCTTTTTTCCACTGAGATGAATTGAAAAGAGACCAAATTGATCAATGCGTGCACATCATATGTACAGATTTTCATCCTGTGTCTGAACTGAGCCTCGGGCCCCTCTGATACTGAAACAGGGCACAAACAAGCTCTTTTTAACTTCTGTCTACAATTCTCCACATAACGCTGCACCACACACAGAAGCATCTGCCCACACATACACGTACACACACAGTGTTTCCCTGACCACATGACAGCGAGAGCCGTATACAAAGCGTACCACATCCCTATCATAACGTGTCCCTCCTCAAGACACCCAGGAGGATCCTAGTCTGTCATTGGCTCTCACAACAGACTGCTTTCAACAGCGGTGACATAACACCTCTCTAATTAGCCTTATTTAGGGTTACTAATCTCAGTAAAGATGACTCTCTGTAACATACACAATAGGCCCTTACCCTTCCCCTCTTTCCCAAGTTGGCTGTTTGGAGCTGTTGGATCCCACCGACATTGACTCCAGTGGGTAAAACAGAGTGTATTTTTTGTATTTGTGTATTTTGTCAATCTGTTTGTGTGGCGGTGCTAGAGTGTGAAGACAGTGACAATGAATGATGACTGTATGAGTGCATGTATGTTTGTATATGTGTGTGAACCGGAAAAAGAGACCAAAAGAAGATACATTGTGTCTAATAGTGTTAGTGAAAGTGTGCATAACAATAAATGTGTCTGTTTGTCTGAACATATGTGCATGTCCATGTTGTTTATGTGTGTGTGGGTGTGTGTGTATCTTTGTCTGTCAGTCAGTAATTTAGTTGGGTTTGCTCGGCAAGGCCTGTGATCACACAGCCTTAAAGACTGTGATTAGGTGGACACACACATACACACACATTCATACACACAGCAAAAAGCAAATCTCAGACTGCAAGAAAAAACACACACATACATGTGCACAGAAATACACTAGCCACTCACCAGTTGTTGCTTTGCTCACAGGCACACACTAACTCAAATAGAAGCAAACCACTACACACACAGTCACATGCAGACTCAAAACACACACTTACTCTTACACTTGGACTCCTGTGAAATGACACACATACATCTCTGGATGCTCTCTAATTTCCTGAGGATGAGCTGGGAGCTCGTGAGGTAAGTCATGATGATGGATGGCTATTCACACTCAGTGGAGATCATACAGGGACCTTCATCCCAACACACTCGCACATGCTCATTCCTTACGGGATGCGTCATACACTCGAGGTCAGGGAAGTTAAACTCAAAATTGCAACACACGGCACATTTGCAAAACACACTGTAATCTGGAACCATAACGTCATCATTACCCAGCACTATTTACATTCTACGTACAAGGTGTATCGAGATGTTTTTGTTGTAAGTCTTTTGGGGCAAGTCCAACTCAAGTCACAAGTCTTGTCAAAGCAAGTCCTACACAAGTTTCAAGACAATCAAGACAAGTCAGAGTGAAGTCTCATGTCCTGTCAAAGCAAGTCAAAATGAAGTCTCAAGTGTTGTCAAAACAAGTCCACGTCAAGTCTCAAGACAATAGAGACAGGTCCATGTTACGTCTCAAGCCTAGTTAAAGCCAAATTAAAGTCAAGTCAAAGTCAAGTCTTACATCTTGTCGAAACAAGTCCAAGTCATCTTTTAAGACTATCAAGCAAATCTAAGTCAAGTCTCAAGTCTTGTCAAAGCAAGTCCAAGTCAAGTCTTAAGTCTTGCCAAAGGAAGTCCAAAACAAGTCTCAAGACAATCGCAACAAGTCCAAATCAAGTCTTAAGACAACTGAGACAAGTCCACATCAAATCTCAAGACTTGTCCAAGTCAAGTCTCAATAACAACTAAGATATGTCCAAATGTCTGAGTCAAAACTTAACTCTTGGCGTGTGGTTGCCTTATTCATGTCTTATTGTTATTTGTCTGAGATTTTACCAGCTCACAAGTTGGGACTTGAATGATTTTCTCAAGTTAAGTCATGTCCCGCAATCACGTGCACGTCAAGTATGACTGGAGTTCAACTGTCAGACTCAAAAGTCTACACCTTTTTTAGATGACACTTTACGAGAACATTTAGATAGTGCTAGCATCTTATTCTTGCCAGAACAACATGACTGTAATCGAGTCTCAAGCACTTTCTTAAGTCCACAACCCTGAACACTACCCACAGGTTGAAAAAACTCTTTCATAGTTTGTGGGTGAATAACACACATAGCAGGTTTGCAAAACTATCTATTATGAGAGCTCCCATGTCAAATCTGGCATCTGCCACTTAGAAATATTTGACAATATGCTACAATAAAACCTGTCAGTGGTAAATGTCTCCTCAGAGTTCATTCAGCAAAACAAGTCTTATAACAAAATGAGATGGTAAAGTGTAGTACAGTTTTATGATACAAGCTGGAATTGGTATTTACATTTTTAAAACCCCACAATCCCTGCCAGTTCTGTGAGGGTCTGCAGGGCGCCAAAATGGCCGAAAACCTGTTCCCATGGACTTTAACTACAGGCTTCAGAAGAAAATGACCACTTTAAGTCTGCCTCGACCGCCCTGCGTGGCGACAAGCACCCCAGAGACTCAAGATTGGCGGGCTGGTGATAGATGCGTGCTTTGATTGGTGGGGGCCATAATTCAGGCTGTAATTTGCAAAGTGGAAATGTAGGTGACTGAGGAGTTTTTATCTGTGTGTGTGTGTGTGTGTGTGTGTTTGTGTTTGTGAGAGAGAGAGAGAGAGAGAGAGAGGAAAAATAGCCATGTGAGAGTGGGATGGATGTGCTCAATTCACAGGGACATTTTAGACACAGTTGTCCTTCCTTATTCTTTTTACACCCCATATGACTCAATGCACTTTCCACCAACTCTATCATTACAATGGAAGCATGACAGTAAGTCATGACATAATTTCCTCTTAAATCCCCTTGGACTTCCTGTGGTCTGGGAGTTTAAAAAGTCTTCCCACATGAGCTGCTGATTGTGTTTGGTTTTATACAGTTCACAATTTATGTCATTAACATGTTACTGTGGTAATGAGGTTAAAGGTCAAACCTGGATTCTGAAAAAAATGTTTATTTCAGTATCTTGTGTGAATTTGTGTGTCTGTTTGTGTGTGCAGGTGTGAGCGACAGGGGTTAAATAGTGAAGATGGGGACTTTTCTATGAGAGGAAACAGTGGTTTTAAATGAGGAAGTGTCTCCTCATATTTATTGTGGCAGCAGCCAGAAGATAGCTGCCCAGCTGCAGTGCTGAAAGACAAGCGGCTCAAAACACACACACGCACGGATGCACACACAAATACACACACACACACACACACTCACACGCACAGAACACCCCACCTATTTCTCCGTCACAATCGATGGCTGCTTTTATCCTCGGGAGTGTGGGGGCTGATGGGGGCTAGGCGAAGGCGTTCGGACACAGGGCTACAAGGCCCATGGGACCCAAGGGTGTCAGGGCCACTTTGATCCTTGTTTCGTCCCTACATGTAGAGTAGCAGTCTCTGGAGGGGGTACCGTATCCCCTCCATCATCCCTCTTAACACCAACTTACCCACAGACCCATGCTGATCCTCAGGGACAGGTGAGCCAGATACCAGGACTGGAGAAACATGGACGCTCTCACAGACCTGGAGCACATGCTGGAGTTACAAGCCAAAATACAAAAACGCTGTATATGCACAAACAGAGGTATGCTTTAGTGCATCTACTTGAAAGCCGATCTGACATTTTTGGAAATATGATCATTCACTCTGGTGCAAAGAGTTAGATGAGAAAATTGATAGCATTTTCATAAATTTTTCAGTATATTTTAATGTACTCTATCATATTAAAGTTTAATTTTTGAGATACTTGTTATCTTTTTTTTAATTCTTAAGACTGACACCAATATTGCTTATATGGAAGCTGACCTAAGTTGGCAATTTTCATGCCAACGGCAAAATTTTGGGTGTGTCAGTTTGTGAGAGCAACATTGGACACGAACACAAATAATATGATTATTCCTACTTTTATAATCATCATAAAACATTATAGCATGACCACAGAAAATGCTTGTTCCTAATAGCTGGCAGATGTCTATTAAAATCATATATCAGGACACCCAGGAGTATATTCAGCTGTGGGAAACCATAGCAACAGCACTTCTCCTTATTGCTCTTTTGCCAAATAATAACTCTCATTAAAATGGGCTGAACCTTGAGTTAAATAGACGTAAACAGACTTTGAAAAATATGTGATCAATTGAATACAGCCTACCTTGATTTCCCTTGGTAAGTGGCCATGGCACAATCACAACAAGACACGCCGATAAAGCAAATAACAGATTTGGTTTTGTGCCATAGTATTTTTCATCTCTGCCCTGTAAGTCATTTTCACATATCAGATTATTTTGGAGTATATTATTGTTTACTTCATGCATTCATATTAATACAAACATGATGTTTGTCTTACAGTCAGTTCAGAGGCAGGGCCAACACTTACTTTCCATTGTTTAAATTTTTAAAAATGCTCAAAAATCTTGCCTAAATAACACTGTCACCAAGTGTACATATACTCACACGAAAGTTTCTGTAACTGCATCCTTGTTGCTCAAATACCTATATGAACTTATGGAAAGAAATACATGTCCACACATGGATACTCATGCATATAAATACACATACACTTTTGTAAAAGTAATTCAGTAACATTAGCGTGCCTGAACATAAGCAGATTTATAACTGCTCAGTTCATACAGGGTTGAAATGTGTTCAGGTTGAAACTAAAGAGAACTGACACAGTAACCACAGCACGGAAGAACAGAAATGGACACAAAGCAGAGTAAGAGAAAAAAGCAAGTGATGGAAGGTAAAACCAAAAAATGGGTCTGTGTTTGTGGGCTTGTGGCTTCAACAATAGTCAAGGCCAATGGATGTTTGAGAAGATAAAGAGGGAGATGAAGGGGGCATAGACAGAGATATGCAGAGAGAGGGATTGAAAGAGAGAGGAAAGCAGAAGGAGAAAGAGACACATAGTTCAGCATGAAGAGGACAGCAGGATGAACAGTGCGTCCATTGTCCATTTGGCCTGGTTAACATTTTAATGAAGGAGCCACATCCAGAATCCTGCCACAAACTACACAATGACTCACACAATGATTAATACTCTGCAAATACGCTCAGACAATACCACAGCTAATTGACATGAACACACACGGACATACTGTGGACACATGCCAATAAAACACACATAGCGAGACACTCTCTTTCACACAAACCCATACCTGCAAAAACACAGAGTGTGTTCAGTTGCCGCTGATGCAGCTGCTTCAACTCTTGATCATGTTGATAAGCGAGCCTAACTACAGTAACCAACTTCTGGTAACTTCTGGTTTCTGTGTTTTTTAGAACACCTACATACACCTGTCCTTTTCACCTTACATAGTATCTTTCCTTACATGTCTCCCTCCGCGCCACTCCAGCAAGTCTTTGCGCCTTTCTTACAGTTTGAAAACCTCTGGAATATAGCCTAACTTTCCGTACATGAAAAGTGCCCTAATGGTACAAAAAGTAGTCCAAATCAAAAAAGAAATGGGGGTTAAATCTACGTAAATAAGATTGACCCAGATGTAAAATGGAATTTCCCTCTAAATCCAATCATCTTTTTACACATAACACAAGCACATGTGAGAGTCAATGTGTGCACACATGCAACTGATGGACCTTGCAAATTTTCCAATAAATCAAAACCCAAATATCCAGCTTCCATGCCCACAATAATATAGATGATTGGGGGAGACTGCTTTGATTCTGGCAGGGAAGCACAGTTGCAGTGGACTTGAATGGTAAAGTGGATATGAATATTTGTTTTTTCTTTTCCATGAAATGCAATTTTCTATGATGAATAGGCAATTTTAAAATTGTGGGTGAAATGACCTCTCAGATTGTGGTGAAATAACTATAAAGACTAACATCAGGGTTGGACTCCGGCCATCAGCTGTCAGCCCACCACCCATACGGCTTAAAGCACAGGAACTCAAGGATTCCTAAACTTTGGTCAAATGTTCAGATGCATAATAATGACTTCCCTTTTGAATGAGCACAAAAGGAGTGCCCCCCCCCACACACACACACACACTAACAGACATGACCCAACCGATGTAAATCTGCAAGACATATGTTGAAGGGCCTACATAGGGATTGTTTTCAAACCAGATGCTCGGATGCAAATGTTTTTGAGAAGATACTCCAGATACACATACATACTATATGTTCAGTGTGTCTTCTGCTGCCACTGTGTCGAATGCTCTCTTTCTTCGACTCTCACACTGTTTCCTTCCCTTCCTCATCATCTCATTCTCTTTCTTTCTTTTTATCTTTCTCTGTCACATAAACATGCATAGCATAAAATAATGTCTTCTGCAGCTGTCTCTTAAGGGCAGGGGGAACAGGGGTGATATGATGAAGAGGGTGAAAGACAAGAGAAGGGAGGAAAAAGAGGAAAGAGGAGGAGGGGGTCACCGCCACTGGAGTTAGATTCCTTCACACCAGTTGCTGAAAACTTCCCCTGCACGCATGGGAACGTGTGCATGCAAACACACACACAAGAGGCTATCCATATTGTTTCCTGTGAGCCCCTACTACTGCTTCTATATTGAGTTGATTGTGCTCTGTGGGGAGGTGGGTAAGGTATATCTTGACCAGGTGTGTTTGATCACACACACACACACACACACACACACACACACACACACACACACACACACACACACACACACCTGGTCCTGCCTACCACAGACCCCACCTTGATAGGCAAACACACAGCAGAGAAGCTCTGTGGGTTTGGAAAGGAGGCAGATTGCAGTTAATTTCTTAAAATTGATTTCTCCCAGAAAGGGATACAGCAGCAGGTGAACAGTGGGTCTTTCCAAACTGAGTATCCCAATGAAGAGAGAGAGACCACAATGGTTTTAAATGCTCCCCAAAATCCCCCAGTTTCCTCCTGAAACCAGGGTGCTTTATCGTGAGCTTTATTCATCCCCTTCTGCCATGGCCAGTTAAATGAATGATTCTCAGGACACTTTAAAAGCTCAATTTACCACTGGACAAGAGGGGCTACAGTTTCAAAACAAGGCAGTGAGGAGGTTTACATGGGTAAGAAGGTGTGATGAAGGCTTGAGCCAGTTATACTTGTATTACTGCATTAGAATCCCTAATCACATCACTGATGGTATCACTGCTGTAGAATTACTATCACAGTGCTATAACTGAATTTACATAGCTATCATATAGAGTGTGGGATAGTTGGAGGAGTTAAACAGTGTGTTTGTCCGCTCTAATGTAAACAACATTAGTGTGTCTAGCTAACTAGCATACTACCTTCATCAGTACCTCAGCATCACAGTACTTCCAAGGCCAAGAGTTAGGACACTATTAACTAACTACATTACTTTGTGGGGTTACAGAGTTGTGAAAAAAAACCCGTTCACCACTACCACATCCAATGTGTGTACGATTTGGAGAAGTTTACACTCCAGCAAGATGTGATGTTATGTGTGGCAAACACATCAGGTAGTCCCCATCCTAAAAATCTTTTCTCTTGTAACATTCAAAGTGAATGTTTGAAAATACAACATATGTAGGGTTCATTAAAAAAAAAAAAGTCAAAGCTACAGAGATGCGCTCTGGGACTTTGGATCTGTTTTGGACAAATCCAGCATCAGACAAATTACTTGTAATTGTAGCACAGAAGATTTCCTAGCATGCTTTCTTGGCTCTTGCCCACTCCCATTCCCCATGGCAGTGATCAACAAGGCACATGGGTACTGTAGTATTTACTGCCACTCAACATACCAAACTGAAAGAAAAGGAGGACTTCACTGGAATAAAGACAAAACATGTAGAACTGATTTCAGCTTTTAGCATAGTCCCTGTTAGGGATATTGTTAAAACTAAACATCTGCACACTGTCCACAGTGATTCAACTGCTGCTATGTTAATGTGACATCAACATCATCACGTCATTCTGCATTAGAATTCCTACTGCATTACTATTACTACAATATATAGTCACTATTAAATTTTAACTGCTGTCCAATTATTGGTTCAGGGACTGCTCTATGGTGTTAAAACAGTGTCAATACTATTCACAAACAAATGTCAAGTCTGTTCCACCCATTCCTAAGACGGAGCTCAGATGCTGTCTACTCTTCATGTTCCTTAGGTTATGGCTCTGATTGACTTTTCATTAAAACAAAAAAGAGTGGTCCCCAACCTGCGACCTCTTACATAAAAAATAGTTTTGCCCTTTGTCATGTTTCAGATGTCTATGAGTTGTTAACAGTTCCACTAAAGAGACATTTATCCTCTAAATGTCTCAGATGGTTTAACTTAAATAACTGAGGCACAAAGAGGTTAAACTTCCCGTTTTTTTTTTTTCTAAAAACATCAAAGAAATATAATAAATAATAATAAATTCAGATTTGTGTAGCAGAACTTTGTTTTGTCTACTTTCCTCATCATCTCACGACCCCTCAGATATATCTGGTGACCCTTTGGATGGGCCCAACCCTCAGGTCAGGAACCACTGGACTAAACTACCTAAAATACTGTAAAGTACATACAGTAAAGTAGTTAAAACTAGGTCCACCTCAACCAGCTACAATAGCAAAATGCTGCTTACACATTAATACCTCAGCATTAACAATCTCATAATGTCATAGATGATAATATACATGGACATCTTACTGTGGAACAACCACTTTTATTAGGTATATTTTGCTGATTATATATTTGTACTTTTGTTGAAGTAGGATTTTGAATATAGGACTTATATTTCTCTTATATTTACTTTCACTTTAATTAGGGAGTATTTTTACCTTCTTGTATGGGTACTTAAAGGATCTGAGTACTTCCTCCACCACTGGCCAACATCATCAGAATACTCCAGTCAGAATGCTCTTTGGTTATGTGTAACAAATAGCATACACACTCTGCTTAAATATTCACTCATGGTAAACATCAACAACATTATCAAAACATTCACTATAACTTAAAGACATATTCAGTAACGTGGCAGGAGTGGTCTTTGGAATTATCACCTAAACAGTCTTTAAATGTTGCAGATCAAACTACCAGACCTCGTGTGGTAATTATGCTATACTGCGCAACGTAAATCCATCTAAGCGTCACTATCATGGTACTGAATGTACTGAATGAATGGAATGTTCTAGTAATCAGTCAGCACATTCATAAAACACACACCTTTACCTGGTACCTACTGCACATCAGATAGTACAATTACACTGTACATTAGCTGTATACACACACACTCACACACACACATCCTTGTTTTAATATATCCGTGGGGACCCGTCATTGAAATAAAGCATTACCCTAACCTTAACCATCACAACTGAATGCCTAACCCAAACCCTTATTCCCTAACCTTAACCTAACACCCGCCCCCCCCACACACACACACACACACACATTCACACATACACAGACACACAGAGACACACACATGAATATATCCAGACTCACATACCATGCCTGAATGCATATACACAAATGGGGGCTTATAAAGACTACTTTAGAGTTTATCCAGTACTACACATGCACACACAGTTGAGCTTGCACTAACAGGTATGTAGAAATACAGTATGCTGGTTAGTGTGAGCACAGAAACACACAGGTATGCAGTTTGCAATCACACCCATTCACAAGTGCACAGACACACACACACACACACACACACACACACACACACACACACACACACACACACACACACACACACACACACCCACAGTGAGGCAGCATGGCTGGAGGTGCCTGGTGTTGTTTTCTGACTCATATTACAGCTCGCTGAAACAGCTCCATGCAGCTTCTTCTGTGGCTGCGGCTCTCATTCCTCTGTAGCCACATCAAGGAGCGCTGGCTTCCCTGCTAAACAGACACTTTAGCAGCACCGCCGCTGGGTCCCACCAACCTAGAGAAACAGAGAGAGAGACCTCCACCCCGCAGCAGCACAGCCACACCACATCCATTATGTGCAGATTCAATGGAATCTAATGTGGAGGATGTTGCTGGCTATCTCAGATGCTGTTTATGTAACCGTGAAGAGCAGAAGAGTGGAGAATATTGAGCAGATAGTGAAGCCCAAAGACAGAATAAAGCCGTCCATTCTCTTCCTTTTGTCTAACTGGGTGAACGCTCCTGTGCAGCCTTTCAATTGCTCTGCACTTTCTAATGGCTTAATGAGCGCTTAACAGAGCCATTATAAACTAAATGACTGTGTGTGTAAAGCTGGTTGAAAAATTGGGTGATTACAAAGTGATGATCATCTGTATAAACAAAAGAGGGCTGTTTGTGCCAGATTTGGACTGTGCTGTTGTTTTCTAGCAGGGTTTGAAAAGTTTTGAGCTTCAACATGCCTGTGTGTGATCACGCATCATACGCAGACACACGCTCTCCTCATGCTTTGTGTTAGACTGCCCCCTAGTGTTGGCATGTCCCCTCCCTCATCCCCCCTCTGCTTTCTCTGTCTGTCTTTGTGCATGGAGTTATCTAACAGGTATTAGCGCTGGGGGAATCTTGACTTGAGTGAAACCAGCAGATGTGGCGGTGATAATGACTCTCAACGTTCTCTTGTCCTTGGCTCGGGGAGTTTTCCCAGACTTTATGTGCTCAGTCAGCTAAATTAGTAGGACAACAAGTTCTTTGGGAGTCGGAGCACACTGTATGTGTGGATGGTGAAAGATGGAAAGATCATGCTGGCCACATTTCATCAATCCCTTGTGTTCAACTTAAGTGATGCTCACAGCCCACTCAACATTCAAACACAGATTCTCAATAAATCACAGATTTTTTAGTCATTGTTGAACGGATATGTCAACCACAGATCTTTTTATTTCCTGTTTTTGTAAGCTTGTAACTCACTCCTGTCTCACTGGTTGTTTATGATGTCATTCTTAACAGCACTGGAATCTGTTCAGTTTCTGCTTAACACCTCCCCAGTAAAGTTTATCTTAGCACAATCTAAGGCCTGATTTCACCTTATTTTCAAGATGTTAAAATCTCTGAGAGTGAACTTTTGGAGTATTGGAAACAGGTGGAGTTATCTTACCACATTGCCTTGAGTAATTCCATTCTGTGAGACTTGATACTTTTTCCCCCCACCAGATTTCACAAGATCTTTTCCTCCTCTAGATTAATCTGACAGCTGCAGTTTTTACTTGCAGAATACACTTTCACATGCAAAAACTATGATGAGCTTATACTGTGCAGTGTCTAAATTCTATTCTATTCTATTCTAAACTAAATTCTATGCTGCAGTGATCACCCGTAGCATTAAAACATGTTTTTACCATTGGTGGAAAGTAACTAAGCCCATTTACTCGGGTATTGCAATTCAGTACAATTTGACACACACCTCGAGCAACTACAACAATAAAATGCCACTAACATATTGATGCATCACCAATAATGACTAATATCTACTATTCAATCGTTACGCAGTCATTTTTCCTTCCATAATTGTTTGCAGTTTTACTTTTGATACTTTAGGTACATTTTGGTGATAATAGTTCTTTTCTTTTACAGAAGTATTGTAAATTAACTACTTGTAAGTAGCATTTTAAGATTGTGGATTTGCTACTTTTACTTAAGTAAAGAATCTGAATACCTCTTCCACCAATAGTTACTGGACTTAGAAGGCTTCTTCTTCAAAATAGTGCTTCTATTTATGTGAGTTTTACTATTGTTACCCTTAATTTTTTGCTTCAGCTGGGTATTACGTCTTGCCTTACTTTACCTTACTTTACTTTAAATTACTTACTTTTTCCTTACCAGGAATAACTTCACTGAGACTGCTAAAGCCTCATATCAGCCTTGGCTGAAATTCAGAATGCACTTTTTCATGGATGACAGACTGCGGATTTAGTCCCCCAAGTAGTCACGGCACTAGAGAATCTCTTCATGGGCAGTATAGAGAGGAGGAATGATTACAGCAAACCATAATGCTCTCAAGATACATATAGCATGTGAGTGTTGTATTAAAATGGACTTGAAAAAGTCCTCAGCTGTCCTTTAACTAACAGGGTCTCCCAAAGATTTACCATATGGGAGTTGGCAGAGGTCACCCCATGTCTGTAATGTGACTCTGGCTTCCAACCAAACTTCTCCAAACTTTGCACACATCATAACCAACCTGCAAATGGTTGTTTGTGGACCGATATATAGAACACATTTTTTTCTAATTGATTAATAAATTGCGAAAATGTGTTAAAAATTAGTAGAGAAATTGGAAAGGACTTTTCTCTAAAGCCCTCCTCATTATAGCATGTATTTCTTTTCCCCAGAGAGGCCACAGAGTCCTTACTGTATACTGAAAAAGATGCTTTGACAGTTTATCTAAAAAAAAAACTCAACACTAACAAAGAGATAATTATTATAAACCTGTTGGGATGTTTGAAACATTATGAATACAAAATGGCATTTTTATGGCAGTGTGTGTGTGTGTGTGTGTGTGTGTGTGTGTGTGTGTGTGTGTGTGCGTGTGTGTGTGCGTGTGTGTGTGTGTGTGTGTGAGAGAGAGAGAGAGAGAGAGAGAGAGAGAGAGAGAGAGAGAGAGAAACTGGGTTTTTGGTTCATATCTCCTTACCTGGAACACATCCTCGCAAGACTCAGGCATAACTTTGTGGCACTTTCCAAAACTCATTCATCTCCCCGTGCAATGCAGGTTTCAGTGCATACCTTTGGCAAACACACACACACACACACACACACACACACACACACACACACACACACACATATACAAACGTATGCATGCATTAACAGTACAGTGTATGTTTAACTTAGCAGCTAGAATAGTTCCCCAGTGAGAGGTGTTGATAGATGAATGTCAGAAGGCAATGACCTGCCTTGGTCTCTTCTATTTCACACAACCACATTAACTGGGTCATCAATCAGTGTGTGTGCATGTGTGTGTGGTTTTGAGCATGAACAAGCTCCATATGTTTGACTATGCCAGCGTTCAAGCATGTACATTGCAAGCATGAATCCATATGTACTCGCGATACACTCATTAACAGTGGTATACACACACCCACACATACACACACACAGTCAGAGGGATAAAGACTGTGCTGCTGACCTCCAGGACCTCATTACTGCAGCAAATCAGGAGACAAAACATCAGGCTGATTAGTGAAACCTGCACAAATAAACAGAACAGAGAGCACAGAGAGAGAGAGAGAGAGAAAGAGAGAGAGAGAGAGAAAGGAGGGCGAGGGTAGAGGTAGAGAGAGGCTGGGTGAGACAGAGGTGGTAGAGACAAAGAGAGAGATAGTGTTGCCTGAGGTGAGAAGGATTTCTCTTTTGTACAACTTCACCGCACACTGCCCCCTCTAAGTTCATGTCAGAGGCCCTGTGGATACATGACTATGTGCAAAAGGGGAGAACAGACACACACACACACACACACATGCAAACACACCCATCAGTTCACACACTTGTTTTTCTTTTCTTACACGTATCTCTCTCTCTCTCTCTCACACACACACACACACACACACACACACACACACACACACACACACACACACACACACACACATAATGTTCCCTGTAAAGAAGATCCATCCACAGTTGAGCACCGCTATACTTCAGTGGTTGTGATGAATGAGGAAAATCACAGCTACAAATCTTATCTGGACCCACAGTGTGTGTGTGTGTGTGTGTGTGTGTGTGTGTGTGTGTGTGTGTGTGTGTGTGTGTGTGTGTGTGTGTGTGTGTGTGTGGGTGTGCGTATGCATATGTGTTTCCTTCCAGCTGTGCTCTACTTCATGTCCCAGTCCACTCTGATACAACTTCACTGAGTTATATAAGAGTTGGAAGACGCAATTGTAGAGAGTGTGTAAGTAAAATACTACATATATTAATGTCCGTAGATGGAGGTATGTGTGTGTTTGGAGGCATGTGTGTGTGAGATGTACCTCCAGCTTGGCAAAGCCCAACAGCGAAACACAATGCTTTAAAACAAAGGTTATCTGAAATGAACATGCGGATGATTACAACAGTGATGAAAGAACTGACATTTCTAAGTCTTACACACACATTTACACATACAGTACTGTAGGCATGCACACAGTCAAATACACACACGCCACAGTGACACACTCACACCGGTGTGAATGGCATTACAAGAGCTAAGGAATCTGGCTGCTGAATATTTCCTCCATTCCTCTGTCAACCATTCATCTCTCCCTCCAAGAAGGGAGGGAAGCGAGGGGCGAGAGAGGTATACTGAGAGTCAGAGACGGAAAGAGAGAGAGAGACGGTCTCTTCATTCACCCATTGGCAATTGGCCAAGAACATTCTGTACTGGTTTGTTTGTGGGGGAAATAGAGAATACGTTTCTATTCCTTGTGAACCTGACCTTCCTGTCTGCTTTTCTGTCCATTTACTAATTCTTTGTCTGTCTACTTTCACAGTGCTTTGTGTGACTGGCTGAATCCCTGTGTGTTACCTCATGAGACTGTATACAATGTTAAAAGATGCAAAGGCTCTTACTGTAGAAGAACCAGTTGAAATAATGACCTAAAACAGTAAACATGTCTGTCTGTGTAGCTGCATGTGAAAGAGACCTATTGCATTTCTTAAAGGGAAACACTGGTCAGTTTAGTTTCTCTAAAAGCCGTAATGTAGCCCAGGTTGTCAAAATGACTACATGCTTGCAAAGAATGACATACCAGTGGCGGCACCCAGAATCAGACCAGTGTCCTTAGGGCCGACACTGGCCCTAAGCAGGCCCAACTGCTTGTGGGTGAAACTGATTATCATCTCAAAATCCAGATTGCAAAACTAAATCTGGTTGCCATACGGGCCACAACTGTCAGACATGCGGCCCTCCAGTGGCAGGATTAAGCTGCCAGCCTTGGAGACAATACCTTGGAAACAACTATGCAACAAAACCAGATCAAACTCCTAGCCTGTGCAAGTCATGTTTTTAGTGTTACTGTAAAGTAAAATATATCAGCGATGAAACCACAGAGAATTATCATCTGACTCTGTAGTGTCCCAGCTCTGCTGACCTTTTTAGTATCTTTGAGCTACTTACTTTGGTTTTACAGCCCTCAACTTAACTGTTTTGGTTCAGGTTAACTGCTTTCAGTGTGTCTTTCCTAACATTGTAGGTAGATATTTCATGTATTTATTTGTTTATTTATAAGAAACAATGCACATTAATAAACACTGCTGTAAATTTACCAGAGTTAGCGAAGAGGCTATTTTTTATCTGTAGGCCCTGGACAGATGTTACAGAGTCACCCTAAAAAAGATTGTAATTCCAAAGTTATTGAGATCATTTATAAAAATAATAAAGTTAATTTTAAAAAGTTAATATAAAAATCATCATTCAGGACTACATTGTCATGTACCTATTATCATTAGGCGATAATATGTCAATTAAGACATGCAACACAGAGTCTCATAATACAAGACATGCAAAACAATAAATGAAAAAGCTGTACACTGTACACTATCTGCTCAGCACCAACCAGCAGACAAAGTTGACTTCTAGCTGGAGAACATAGAGGAGCATTTAGCAGCTAAAGAGCCAGATATTTCCCCTAAAGAGTTGGTGGAAAACAAAACAGAGCTATAAGGAGAGTAAATATTGGATTTAGAGTTGTGGTAGAGTCACAACTCTAAATCAACTCTTATGTTGCTCTGTGTTTACTGGATGTGTAAATAAACAACTGTTTGCTAACGCATTAGCCATATCAAATTCATAAGGTGATAATATGTCAATGTTTTATTTACAGCTTGCTTCGCTGGAAAAAGTAGTGTGAAGTCATGTGCCCTGGCTTCCATTCCAGCGAAATTCCTCTTGACTGGTCGGAAGCATGCTAATTAGTGCACTCTCCTAGACTTGTGTGAAACTTACGTGTTTTCAGATCACAGTGTCACATGGTTTGATACTCCTCATGACTGAAATCACTAAGCAGCAAAGAGATGACCATCAAGTTGACCTGCCATACATTTACTCCATTTACACAGTTAAAATTTTGATGGTTTAGTTAAGTGAACAACTACTCCATTTAGAAGAAGGTAGACTGTGAAATGACGGACTGAAACTTTTTATAGCCACTGAGAAAGTAGTACTAGTTTTGTGGCAAAGTTTTGTATGATTTCTGGTCATTTAAATCCTCAAAATCACTTCAGTCAAAGTCAGAGTTCCGTGTTGTATAGTTACTGCATACTGCCGTTAGGGGTCACCAAATTGTCTATGTCATAAGCAGCTTTAAAGTCTGTACTAAATTTGATGACACATTAATGAATATATTCAAAGTATATTTAACAGTCTGTTTGTCTGTCTTTGTGTCTTTTTGTCTCTTTCTCTGCGTCTATAGACTGCGGCACTGCACATGACAACCTAAACACAAACTAAACACTACCAGCTGTACTCTCGACTGCTGGGATCCCCATCACATACCTCTGCTTTTCATACACACTCAGGGTCAATCACACAAGTATATGCACAAGTATATACAGTACGAACACATGGATGTATGCGCCCTGGTTTACTTTAAAGTAAACCGGGGTGCAAATCGAAGGTATGCAAGGGTATGAAAACAAACTGTGCGTGAATCCCTCAGTGTGTATTAAACATGGCATCAATTATATGCAATTATATATTTCATTATATGGACTTTATGTTTTTCTAAACCTAATTGCATAGCTGGTTCATCTTTTACTGCTCATTACTATTATTCTACTTCTTCTTGCTTAAAGCCACCTCTAGTGTGTGCGCATATGTAAATTTATATACAACCATGTCCTGTGTATGTGTATTTATGCAGTACATGGTGCACAAATGTCCACTCAGTCCAACAATCAATAGAAGCTTCTTTGTTAGAAATATATTAGAAGCAGTAGACCTTTCTATGGGCCTTGCTGTGCCATGAACACCACTTATTAAACCGTATGAATTGGCATTTTCCAGCACAGATGTGACAGTAAAAAATGTATTTTCGGTGTTGCCTTGGCTGGCGTATATCAGTAACAGCCTCTATAAGTTATTAGTGTGGGTGTGTGGAAAAGCTACGATGACAGAGGAATATGTGCCACACAGCACATAGCTATAAACAGAGTATGAGCTCAATGTGAATCGAAGAGTATTAGCATGCATTTCAGCACCACGTGCAATTACAGAAAGGAGTGGAGTTCATGTTTTGCTGTGACTGGAGAAAAGTCAGCCAATGTTGACTGAAAGCTCAGAAGTGTCTGCGCTGAAACTGGTGATGTAAATGATGAATTGAAAACTAAGGAAAAAAAATACTCGGGGGCCAAAAGGAAGCAAAGTATACAGCTATTATACATTGTCAATCACTGCAACATCCACCTCTAAGACCAACTTTTTCAGACTGACTTCTGAATAGTGATTGCTGGCAGTAGTGTATGGGACAACCACAATAGGTATTAATGTACTGCAATATATTTAAACGACAATTATAGCTCCATTTCCACCACAGGAACTTAACAACCCTTAAGATAGGGCTTTCCATAACCTGAACCTTCTAAGGCTTTGATGCAAGTTTAAACCATGTAATTTTTATTTGCTGTCAGGTATGAGAGTGAAATAAGTGATGTTGTTACTGATATTCTTTGACATTTATGTGAACATTTGATGCATGTTTATATGGTGATGAAGAACCCAGGGACCTGTTGAATCAGTGGCCCAAAACACAACAAACCACTGAAGTTTTTAATTTTTGACTGCTGTTCCCACTGAATGGCATCCTGTCCTCCACATATTAAATTGTGCCTCTTTGTTTGTCCAACAGGCACTGTTCATTGTTCTGTTTTAATGAGTGATGGTTGTCCGGGTATATACAGGCTGATACTTGACTGATGCATGAGTAATATGGTAGATCTGTTGTGTTTGTTGCAGTTATCCTTGTTATGATGTGATGACACATGCTTGACCAATCACAATTTACAGCACTTTTGGAAATCCATGAAAAGCAACCATGAAAGTACCCCCTTATGAGGAGTGCTGAGATTTAGTTCCAGGAACTCGTCCCTAAAATGGGTGGCAAACAATGGAGAGAAAAGCAGTCACGATGACTACATGTTACCTTATATTTTGTTATACCTGCATTAATCACATTTTTAGCCACTTGGGGCCAGCACAACAAGCTGCAGAAACAACATTGACATATTATCAGCTTATAAAGTTGATATGGCCAATGTGTTAGCAAACAGTTGACTATTAACACATCCCCGCTGAGACACAAAGCCACATTAGCTTTCATTTTGAGCTGTTTGTGCCCAATATTCACTTTCCTTTTAGTTCTGTTTTTTGGTCTCCACCAGCTCCTAAGTGAAATATCCGACTGTTTAGCTGCTAAATGCTCTTCTTTGTTTACCAGCTAGTTGCTAACTTTTTCTGTCTCCTATTTGTTGCTGGTCAAGTAGTGTACAGTGGGTTTATCAGAGCTTTTTTACTGAAAACAGCTGACTGCTGCTGAAGAACAAAAACAGTAAAGTTGAGGGCCGTGAGACCAAAACAATGAGCTAAAAGACACAAAAATCTAACACAGAGCTGAGGGAACTGAGGAGTTGGGTGATAATTCTATATGGGTTTGTCACTGTGAGCGACTCTTTTCATGATGCACATAGTCAATTGATCCTTTGTTAATTTAAAATTTACGTAAGAGAGGCTTTAAGCTCCTGCAGTGAAAAAGGGTAGTCAATAAAGCTACTAAATGTGAATCAGACAACAACTGAAGAAACCAGATGTAACTTTTATTTTTTCCCCTAGTTGACTCTGCTTCTTCAAATTTGGCTCCATCAGCCCCAGGCTAGCTGCTGTTTCAAAGGTAGACAGCTCATCAAAACGAATGACAACTGCTAGGGTGGAAACATGACGAGCTGACGGGGGAGAAGAGAGTGACTAACAATACCCTTTTTTCTGCCTCCAGGCAAGAAGTTGCATATCGGGGCTTCAAGTTGTGTCTTGCAAGATTAACACCTGAGTCTGAGGCCAGGAGCAATTCAGGAAACTTCCAACAGGTTTGTCACAGCAGCTAATTAATATCAAACCTCTTACTTACCAGACAAATGAAATAAAATTAAATATAAACTTCAGAACTTTCTCTGTCTGGTGGAGACACCAAAAGTTAAAAGTGTATCATCAGGCTTGGTTCTATTTTGAATGTGCTACAGCATTTTTCTGGTAACTTTTGATGTTATCTTCCTCTAAATCCAAACCAAACAGTGCTATATCACTATGCTTTGAGTCTCACAGCACCACATCCCTCAACACACACTCTCTCACACACACAAGGGGTTCAGTGTGTAAAGGGCCCACCTCTCTGTCTTTGAAACCAGCCTGAATGTTCAGCAGCTGTAATACTCTGCTGTTGACTTCATGTTGACTTAGCCATTAAAGGCCGTAGCAGGTCTGAAATCAAGACCTGCATAACTGTTTGGCTTGGACCAAGTCTGCCTTATAAGTATACAATTGAGCAGGGTTAAACATTTGTACTTCTGACACAGTCCTCACACAGGTCGTTGGTGCATCTCTTAAAGAGATTAATATGTTATTCTCGTGCTGCACAGAAATGGTGAAAATGAGCAACTCAGAATCAGTTGCCAGAAAAATGAGACTCATGCTTAAGTTTTCAACAAACTGAGAGCAGACTGGGCTTTTGAAAAAGAAGGTGTGTGTTTGTGCATGTGTGTGCAGATGGGTGATTAATTGCCCTGGCTCAGATAGTACAATAAACAGAGGAAGAGTGGGATTGTTCACGTCAACCTGGCTGTCATGTCAGGCTCAAACGTTTCAACATTCCTATAGTCTCTCCAAATTTCATTCCTGACTCATATGTTTGCTCCTTTTGAGTCTGCTTTTTGAAAACTAAAGACATTTGAAGGACATTTCCGGCATCCTTAAAATGTTTTTTTCCCCAGTTTATTCCACCCTTTAAAGTTGCTATCTTTTCTCAAAATAACCTAACCTTGTCCTTTTACATGTATTTACTCTATTTGGTTTTGCTGTGGATCAATACATGTCAGTTTGCACACAGCTTCTATTACAACCCCAAAAAAACCCTCTTACTGATTGGTACACCCTTTTACAGGTTGCACAAACCCACTATTTTCTCATTGTCTGTCTTTGTTTTTTCTTTGCTTTGATGTTATAAAGACATTGTGGTAGGTTGTTGAAATGGCATTTTAAGTCCTCCCAGATGGAGCATTGATTGGTCGCCTTAAAAGAAGTCCTTGTTTTATTTAATCAAAGTGGAGTCAAGCCTGATTAGAGCTGTGACTGAAAAAGAAACTGTCACTGCTTGCACATTTATAGTACTAATAATTATAGTGTGTGTGTGTGAGTGAGTGTGTGAAAAAGTCCCAGACTGGCAAATGCGGATAACTGACACTGGTTGGACACTGGGAGTGGTGGAAGACAATGTATGAGACAGAAAATGTTTCCTGAGAAATCTTCTGAGAGTTTCTTATTATCCGTGTGATTAGTCATCTTAGTAATAAGCACTCCTCCAACACAAACACACAGAAATACACAAGCACGCCTTCCTCACTCCTGTGCTCAGCACTGGAACAGGGGTAATGTATTTTATGCTGTATGTAGAGACATTATTGGCTGGACAGCAACAGCGCACACAGCCCTATGAATGCAATTGCCTGTCACTGACTGCCTGACTGACTGAGTAATGTAGTTACACCATTGGTCAGCCAAATGCCGCGTGACTGAGTGATGATGTTAGTTGGTCCATTGGGTGGACGGTTTTCCCATTGGCCATTTCCCTTTCAAGATGAACTGGTACAAACAGTTTTTAAAATGTCGTTGGGAGGTGTTTACAGACAGTCCTGCTAACTTAGCATCTTTGTCACTAGATTTACCAACTTTTTACACCCTTTAGCAATTTAAAAAAAAATATATATATTTATATATATAGCTGAAATCACAGCACAGCAATTGCCTCTAACTTATGTGCATGGTGATTTTGTCAGATGACGTCAGGGTTATAAAATCAGGATTTCAGCAGTGCAGAGCAGCAGCTTGGAAATGGCTTGGAAGAGACCGCTGGTTAACATGTAGTTTGAATGGGCTGCGATTCAGTCACCATTTCATACTTGTTGCGTTGTCCGACAACAGAAACAGAAAAACATGTACATGAGAACAGCTTTATTGGGAATTCAGTATTAAATTACAGAGAGTAGGAGAGAAGCTGTCCAGCCATATCCTAGGTTTTGACCTCTGAGTCTTGTTTTTAAAATAGGACAAAGGGAAACACAATTATAGCAGTTTTCTTCTGCTGCCGATAGAGCATCTGCTGGCCACATTACTCAGAGCTGAGTTAAATAGTCCAGCTAGTGTTCTGGGACCTGGAAATAATGAGGAGATGACTAATATACAAACACACACACACAAACACAAGCATGTGTGGACAAATATGTTTTATCTGTCAGTTCAGCCGGATACGACATTCCTGGATGAGTTCCTACCAAAATGTGCACACAGATAACCTAAACACTTTCACATGTCCGTGTGCATCATGTATTTACAAAGAGATCCACAGATGAGGATATGCATCACTTCAGTTACGCTGCTTAGATCACCTCCAGCTCATGTGATGATTTCAGGCTGAGAGGAAGGGAAGAGTAGACATGTTAAAGCAAGACTGAAACATCAGAAACATCATTGGCCAGGCAGAATGTAGCTTCATATATTAGATTGTGAAGCTAGAGTAAGTAAAAGTTTACCTTGAAGCAGGACCATTTATGTCCTGTCTTGTCTTCTTTCTCTCAGCTAGGATATAGGCCACCAACCACTCCTGCTCTATGGCTGGCTTATAAACCTTTAGCTGCTATATGCTCCTCTATGTTCACCAGCTACTTAGCTAATTTCAAACTATACTTGGTGGTGGGCAGGTAGCGTACACTGGGTTTACAGCTTCAGCTACAGCTTCCTGCTGTGGATTGAACCATTGTTAATGAGAGCAGTGAGACTGAATCCAAACAGGTAAAGTTTTGGGTTGTAATTAAAAAAAAAACAGTGAATGACTGAAAAATGCTAAAGCACACGTAAAGCTGAGGGGAACTCTAGAGTCAGGAGATAATTGTTCGATTCATCACTACAAGGGAACCATTTCACATTTCACATAGTCATTTGAGCAAATGTTAATATAAAAATATTAGTATTACATAAGGAGTTTTGTATTAGATTAGTGCAGCATCAAGTTTTTCATACCCATACTTGCCATATGTTTCTTTTTTTTTTGTTTCTATCTTTTTTACTCTATTCACAGTGTGTTCTTCTCGTGAGTCTTGTCAAAAATGTATTTCATTCGCTTTCAGATGGACTATAAAGTTTTTCTGAATCTCGAATCTGAATATTGAGTATAAGTTGGGAGATAACTGCACAGGCATAAAAAATTTCTACGACTGGTATATAACCAAATCTTTGTGTATTACCTCTTTAATACAATAATATGCTGGCATCTACGTTCAGTGACAAAATCTGATCTGATCTGAGACTGCCTTGAATATCTTTAGAGTCATTTATTTCTGTTGAATAGTCAAGGCTTTTAAATAACTTCAGTCAACCTTTTCACACTGTGTCCGTTTTTATTTCAGTACATATTTTCTTGTTTCTTTACTCAAAGCATTTCTGTGGCAGGCTAACCTTATACTAACCTGAACTAACCCTAAGTATAACACAGTCTGACAGTAATATCACAATAGTTTATTTTTCTGCTGATCCATAGAATAATAAAATACTATTTCGCCAGCCTCTGTTATCATTCCACATGGAAGGCAGTTTGGTTCCAGTAGAAACACCACCACTGGCATACTGCTCACTTGTCCAGTTATCTGAGACATAATATTTTCTCTCTGAATTAGCGTTATGGAATATGGACCAAGGCTGAGGGCTTTAACATAACAGGGCAACAAATCATTGGCAGGCAGACTTGCCGACACACACAAACAGGCGGGCAAGAACTCACAGGCCAAGACACACGGGCACACGATACTGTACACACACGTACTGTAAGCACACACACAGTGCGTCAGCTGGGTAGTTATTGTGTAGAACAGTGTAAACAGGAAACATGTCGCAGGACCTCACGGTTTGTCATCAGACCTCCCAAAGCTTTGGTACAAAGCAGAACAATATGAGCGAGACGCTAAAAATAAACACACACACACACACACATTTGTGAGCATATCTGCACATACCTGCCATGAGTGTGAGGGCATTTCTGCATGTCTGTGCATGTATGTTTGTGTGCGAGTTCCTTTACTGTATGTGTGTCTGTGTGTGTGTGTGTGTGTGTGTGTGTGTGTGTGTGTGTGTGTGTGTGTGTGTGTGTGTGTGTGTGTGTGTGTGTGTGGTGGGCTCTGATGGTAAGGAGGCAGAGATACAAACAAACTTGTGGTCTGGTCTGGAGAATGGGGCAATTTCCTGGTACACACAGCAGGATAAAACCCTGGACAAGTTAAAACAGAGAGAAAGAGAGGGAGAGGGGGAAAGAGGTGGGGTGGACAATGATCTTCTTTTTCATCTTCTCACTGCTTTCACAGGAAATGGCATTGCCTTCACAGATTTAGAAAAGGATCACTTTTACTTGCAGTATTAGGGATAGTTGCTTCCTACTTGACGTCGTTACTTGCCTTAAAAAGTACATTACAAAGTTACAAAATGTAGCTCATCTCATAACAGCACTTGTTAATCACCTACCTACCATATAGAAAAAAATTATACATACATATATAAACAAAGTATAAAATGCCAGCACACACAGAAATACTTTCGAAGGTTTAGTATTTGTTTGGCTGAGCAATTCTAAGGTTGTATATAACCTTTCTTAAGAAAGAAAACCTTAACTGGACTTTCACAACAAAAGCACGAGTTTGACACTAAGTAGTGAGTGGCATCATTCTCTCAGGCAATTACGCACGCTTTAGCAATGGGCACAGCGCTGATTTACCGTCAGCTTTTAAAGCCAAAGTCGAACTCTGACCCCAAATACTGTTACTTCGACAACTCCAACTCATGTTACATTATGTAACCTGATTGTCCAATTCGACCAGGGCTTAAGTAAAAAGTCTCAATCATGGCAGAGAAATACCAGAGGACGAGCATACTAGATGTGAATTAATGTTTGATTCTGCAGCATCCTAATTAGCTACTTAGTAGGAAACCAGCGTTAGCCTTGCCACATTGACAGATCTCCCTCTGTGTTCTGTTTGTAAGACTCATCTGTCATCTGTAAAGCATCTAGTGTAACAATATTCTGGGCAACCAACAATAGTTTATGATTTCTAAAAAATTTTAAAGTCACTTGTGATTGTTCATTTAAATTGAGAAAGTATAAACTCATGTTAATTGTTACCACAATAAAGTATCTGAGTACCCTAGCACATGACAAAGTGATTGTCCAGTACTGTTCAAATGGCCAATATCAAAAGCATATTCTGATACCAGCCACACAATATTTGTTGTTCTATATGTGGAAAACATGAATTTTCCTGTTGTCACAGTGACATGTTGTCCTTGGTTTCTTTGTTTGCCTGCCAAGCTTCAAGAGATGGGGATTTTAGTAACATGAGCTGGTCTGAGGGCAGAGAGAGTCAAGATTCGGAGAGTGGTGTGCTACAGATGGATGCACAGACCAACTTTTGGTTTAGACTGTGATGGACAATCAATGATAGATCTCATCTTTAAAGGATTTTGATTTTCTTTCTGTCTGTATTTATTAGTTACCTAAATGAACTGAAACCAATGCCGAACTCAGTGCATGGTTGTTAACTCGAGAGGAGGACTGGAGTGGACCTGAGTGGGGCAGTCACACATTGGAGTGCATGGAACTGCAGGGAACAAGTGGAGCAACGGCAGGAAGCTAGTCAAGTTCACCTGGGTTTCAGGTAATAGCTGCATCCTTCTTGATAATTGGCAACTAAAGGCATTCAGATATGTTGTGGCCTGTTAATAGCTGGTACAGTCACAGCTCTGTGTTATGAAGTCCCGTAGACCTAAAACAAAGCATTTTACTAGTACTACTGTGCTGTGACACTGTCTTTATCCTACTCATGTCTAAAAGGGTACACACGGACATCCGTGTGCAACCTAAAATTTATGACTGTACAAACTGAGACTGTACACATCAACTGCAGAAGAGTGGAACAACTCCACATTCGCAGTCACTCAAGTGTAGTATAAACAGAACTGCAAGTGTGCCCTTTTATATACCATACCAACACACTGGGTTGAGGCTGCCGTAAGCTGAGGTGTTGTACCTGTATTTAATTACTCTAAATATGTCAATTTTTCAAATGAAAACAAAAATGAAGACCTCCAAGTTTCTTTTGCCATAAAAGGTATTGAGCGTCTGAAACAGTATTTTGCATATGAAACAGTAAAACACAGAATATAAGAAAAGCACTGAATGTGTTCTTGTATGATGATGTGACATATAAAAGGGTCTCATTTAATTAATAAGATTGATAAGAATTACATATGTGAGCAGAAAGTGATTTATGTCCATGACTATGTCCATGGTGTATGATTGTGACTAATCACTATCAGTTTGAAGACCTGATCACACCAGAATATAAAATGGCGAAATATTGAAGCAAAGTTAATTGCTTCCAATAATATTCAATGATATTCCACACAGTTTAACGTCGGTAAACTTTTGCACACAAATTTAGCCTGTTGACCAGTAGCAAGTCATCTTGACAGTGCTGACCTTTGAGGAGATGGAGAGATGGATAGTCCAAAATGGTGGAAGCTATCGTAACTTATTAGCTAAGTTGCACTGTCCACCTAAACTTAACCACCCCTGTTGGGGTAAAATCCTTTCCACAACAGAGGAAAGGTTTGCAGACAGTTTTTGACATAGGAGTCAATGGTACAAATATGTCTTTGGAATTAACTGTGTGAACTTATTCTCCCGATAGCAATCGAGCAAAGCTAACGAGCTAATGAGTTTGCTAACTGACTGTTAATACTTAAAGCTTTATTATAACATTTTCAATAACTTTTTATTGAATGAAATGTTGTCAGGTGGTGAACAAAGTGCCAGCAGGAATAAAAAGAATAGAAGTGAGAAAACAGAGAGAAGCTATTGTGACGGATCAGAACTAGCCTGGCCAGAGTTAACAGTTAGCTCATCAACTACAGCGGTTCACCAACTACCCTCTGAGTTGTCACTACGTCGCCAAGCTTCCAGTCCCATCTATTTTGTGTGGATGAGCAAATGTCACTTTGTGGTGGGACCACCACTACCCTGCTACAGAAAGCGTCCCACTATCAGAAATTCACAGGTTCCATCCCCTAGATGTCCACTTTGCTCTCTCATAAAGACAGGAGGCGCAATGCCTGTTTTTTAATGTAAAACTGAACTGGGTGATTACACAGTAATCACAGGTAGAGTGTTCTAAAGTGAAAGCAAGGAGTTTGCTGTTTGTTTTCTCTGAATGACATGTGACACAGTTAAAGGCTGAACCTGCCTACACATGCACATACAGCTCATACTGATATAACTGAATGGCAAAGAACAATCATGTCAGTCTACCATCTGAAAGGACTCATTACACACACACACACACACACACACACACACACACACACACACACACACACACACACACACACACACACACACGCACACACACATCCTTGTGTTACTACATTTGTGGGGACTCGTCATTGATATAATGCATTGCTTAGACCCTTACCCTAGCCTTGATCATCACAAGTGAATGCCTAACCCAAACCCTTATTCCCTAACCCTAATTCTAACTTGAACCCTAAAACCAAGTCTTAACCCTTAAACAGCCAAAATGTCCTCAAGAGCGATGGTTTCAACCAAAATTTTTCCACACAACCACCGAAAGATATGTACACATACACACACACACACAAACTGAGAGGATGAAAGCAGTACATTTTATATATTGCTTCAGCTGTACTTAATCTGCCATAAATTAACAGTGTGTTTCCTATATTTAGTTTGGAGTAGGGCCAAATGTTCTCACAGCCTGCATGTCTGACTAACTTTCTTCTGGTGAAGATTTGGGCCCTGGATCAGCCACACATGTTCACACACCCACACATGCACAAGTCATTAATGTCCGACCCCCGCTAAAACACTTAAACCTTTACAGATTACTCTGGGGGTAAGACCTCTGATGATTTTCATTTGAAGTGTGGAGAGCTTGTTTCAATATAGCACATTTAAAAAAATTTTAAAGCTTAATTGACCAAGAAAGTGACTTAAGATTTTTCTCTCTATCTGCGCTCAACTGTGTTTTTCCATACTGGAACAAAGAAGGCTTGTGTGTCTGCAAAGTCTGGAGCTTATGATTAACTCTTTGAATACTTAGGCTGTATTAGGTAAAAATGGAGGGGTGAGAATAAGGGAGGGAAAGAGGGGAGACACAATGAGAAAGGGAGAGGGAAGAGGTGAGAAGGTGACTAGAAAACAGTGATGTGGTGATGAGATGAAAAGTTAGTGACAGATATCCTTGCAGGGTGACAGACATCTCAACAGCTTGTAAACTATGTGTGTATTTGTCAGTGGGTATATGTAGCCTCATGTCAAAATCTCATGACCTTCTGAGCAATTTGACACATTTCTATTGTTATCTTTGTTTTCCATCAAGTTTCTTGAAGTCTGGTTGTATCTGTTGATGTGTGTGTGTGTGTGTGTGTGTGTGTGTGTGTGTGTGTGTGTGTGTGTGTGTGTGTGTGTGTGTGTGTGTGTCTGTGTGTGTCTGTGTGTGGAGCTTTAGCATGCTGGAGCAAGATTAACTCTACTGTAACTTTGAAACCTGATTAATACAGATATTTTCAAGTGTGTGCAGTTGTACAGTGGTTGTAAACTAATACATTATAGACAACAGCTATGAGCAGGATCTATTACATAGTATTGGTGGTTATATAATTTTAAACAGTACACAACAACAGATGACTGACTGGTGAACATAGGAGAGCATTCGATAGCTAAAGAGGCAGAAATATTTCCCTCAGGAGTTGGTGGAGACCAAAAGAGAGCTAAAAGGAAAGTGATTATCGGACTTACATTCATCACATTAACAGAAACATGACTCTAATGAATGTGAATGTTTCCCTGGGTCTGTTGAATATGTTAATAGGCCACTGTTTGCTAGTATGTGGTGATAATGTGAAACTGCTAAGTTAAGGCTGCATTAATTTCACAACGTCAGTCTGAAGTGTGACACTCAATGTGGTGTTTTCACATGTCATCTCTCAGATTTAATTTGTCACTTTCTGTGTCTTTCCCAGCAATTGTCCAGAATAGCAAACATAAAAGCTTTAATGACCTGACTATAGGTTGATACTTTAATAAATGAACTGGTACAAAAATGGATATTTATTTACAAGAAAATGCCAATTGTTTATCATTATAAATGTCTTGTGTTTATAATTGCTTTTTGACCTTGTCTACACAACCTTTCAGGTATGTTAATGGTCTGGCTTCCGTTTTATACAGCCAGAGGTGTCTGATATTTGAGATTGCATTTTCATAGGGACTATTTCTTCAAAATTAAGTAGTTCCAATAAAATTGAGTAACCAGAACTTTGTTTTAACAGATTAAACCAAACATACCTGCCTTGCTGGATCCACTTTAGTGAGAAATTAGTTTTGGTTTTTGGGTTATTGTTTTTTTGTCCTTGTTTTTTTTTTTTGGTAAGTTTTTGAATGAACTTACCCTTTTACTGTCAGAGCTTTCTGTGTCAGCAACTGAGGAAAGAAACAAGTCAGTTCAACCTCTCAGGCTTTTCTGCAGAAGGAGTCGAGTTCACCCGTTCCTGAGGCTGACTTGTGATTTATGAGATTTATGAGTTCATATTGTTGCTGTAGCACGGTGGTATTACAGTACTCAGAGCAGGAGTGATGTATGCTGTGTGATGGATTCCAATCTCATAAATGTAAAGATTTGTATGATACTTTTCTTGGGTCGGCCTTTGAACTGCAGCTTGTGTAATAAACTCTGAATTCCAACACAATTTCCTGTCCCACTGGAAGATGCTTTTTGATTGGGAGATGAGATCCGAGTTAAACAGATACAGAAACACACACACACAAGTGAACAGTTTATCTCATACATATGCGTATGGATGCACACCCACATCCACCCAGACACACTTGTTATACAGACTGATTACATGCGCTACGGGGCCCCAGGGAATCCAGATAAGGTTTTAGAATGGAGATGAGTACGAACAAAACTCCAACCTGACAAACTTACAGACTTACAAGACAAAAGGCAAGACAAAATGCTGCATAAAGACAGGATTTAAAATGCAGACAGTGAACAACTCCTTATAACAATCATCCTCAGTCTGTCCCACTCTGCGCCACTTTTCTAAAATGAAACCTCTCAACTAATCTCAGTAGTTTGGAGGGTTTATTCTGTCCTGATGCCAGATGTCAGAGGAAAATTTTAGCAATCTTTTAATGTTTTTGATGTTTATTTAGCCTGACAGTACTGTAGCATCTTAACCACACTTGATGCAGGAGTGACCCTGTTTCACTTTGACATGTTAAATGACGGATGTGAATACACAAGCTGTGTGTGGCGCAGGGAGGTTCTCTGTAGTTACAGGACTGGTCTCTAAGTCAAACTGCCATGGCATTAAAGTACAAGACTAAGTGAGCTACAACCATGGTAGTGGCTGTGTGAGGCTGTACTTGATTTAAATGCTAATATGAGCATGCTAACAATGACAATGCTAACATTCCAATGCTAAGAAGGTATCATTTTTTGCTATGCTCACCATCTTAGTTTAGCATGTTAGTATGCTAACATTTTCTAATTAGCCCTAAACACAAAGTACAGCTGAGTCTGATAGTATTGTTATTAGTTTTGCAGGTATTTGTCATATACCAAAGTGTTGGAAAAATGTTAGATTTGGCCTGATTCTGGCAAGTAAAGTCAAGGGATCACCGAGGTTATTACAATTCATCCTGAGAGGAACATAACAAATTGCAATCCATCCAATAGTTACAAACGATTTTTACCAAGGCAAAAATGTCAACATCATGTTGGTGCTAGAGGTAAAGTCTGGGGATCACAAACATCAGCATATATTCCTCCTCTGGGGACCATGTATGTCAAAAATGTACGAAATTTAATCTGAATCCATCCATCAGAGATTGAAATATTTCAGTCTGGACCAAAGTAGTGGACCAACTGAAAGACTGACAGACCAGCATTGCCATCCCTAGAGCTATGCTGCTAGTGTGGCTAATAATTTAACAGATCTTTGCATTATCATTGCATTCTGAGTGGGATGTATGGCTCAGTTAGTACTGAGCTGCATGGCGAGACTAGCCAGCAGTCTTCTATCTTAGTGCATTATTCAATGTTGTCATCATTGTTAAGAGTGAAGTAGCCTATAGCTGTAAATCCCACATCTCTACAGTCTTCTGCTTTGGCTGAAAGTGCTTTTCAGGAGTGTGCAAGTTTAAGCTTAAAGTTAAACTCTAAGTTTAAATTTACCACCATCTTTAAGTTTAAACTTACCATGTGTTTTATTCCTCTGATGCCCAGCTTTAAGAGCTAACCAGTGTAACCACTTCCTTCGTACTGTATGCATTCCAATGAGTAACACCAACTGAGTTGCTAAGGATATTGTGCCTTGCTCAAAGGAACCTACACAGTAGTTGTTAAGAGAGCAGGAATTGGACTCAATTAAATTGTCTTCATCCAGATTTCTGTTATCTGTGCTTGAGAGTGGAGTGGCAGGATAAAGACTCGAGAAATTTGTATCATATCAGCAGGCCTTACTATCCAATGAGAATTCTGCAGGCCACAGATTTCGAGTCATCCAAAAACCCAAAGGCATTCCTTTACAACTGAGCACAGTGATGTGCCTCTCTTTGTCTTACACTCAAATCTTAAAGAACTGAGCAGTTTCTAAGATTTAAATCAGAGTACACTTCTATCAGATGTGCCTGTTTTTCTCATTCTCACGTCATTCTGTTGGGGCCCTGACACACACGTCTTCTTTTAAAAGTTGCACTTGAACACCACCGGGACTCTAGCTGACAGCCTTCATACACATGCAGTATATTTCACAGTCACGATACAAAACGCTGCACAGACAAAAAAAAAGAACTTTGACAATAAATTTCAAAATAACATGATTCCAATCAAAGTGTTTAAAATGCTCAGAATATGCAGTGGTAGAAAGTATCTAAGTACATTTACTCAAGTACAGTTTTCAGGCATTTGTCCTTTACTTGGGTATTGTCATTTTATACCACTTTATACGTTTCACCACATATTGTACGATATAGTACTTTATACTCCACTACATTTATCAGACAGCAGTTTTTTTTTGTTTGCTTATTTTTTTGTTAAGGTGAAAAAATCTGCCAGTGTTTTTAGGAATATTTAAGCAAGTTTTAAATGCAAATCAACTATTCACAAACATTTTCTAAAATCAACTTTTTTTTATAATTTTAGTGTCATATCCTGTCTTATTCTTTCTTTTTTCAAGATACAGACACTCATTTGTAGAACATTTTTAGACAAGCTGATTTAGATTAAAAACATGTTGAAAATCATCTTACTACACTGCAGAATACGTTTTTAGAACCCAATTAACTATATGTTTCTGTAAGATTGAGGTCCGGCACTTGATAAAGTAGTTCAAATATCCACCTAGACCTACAAAAAAACACCTGCTCAAACATTAATGCATCAGTGATAATAATCCTATGAAATATGTGACGGGGACCATTGGAATAACAGGTACTTTAACTTTTGTATCTTTGGTACATTTTGCTGTTATAATTGAGTAAGATGTAGAATACAGGAAATGTAGGTACTTGTAATGAAGTATTTTTACTTTGCAGTACTTATACTTAAGTGAAGGATCTGGATACTTCTTACACCACTGAGAATATGTCTGATAAATCAAAGCTTGAATCTAAAGTTTTACTTCTGATGAAGATTAGATGTAAACTACAAGGAAAAACTAAACACTATATGGGCAAATAGACTGATTCACTACTGAACACAAAGACAGCTCTGTCTAACCGAGTACCTCCTAGTTCATTTCAGCATGCTGAATCAGCCAACTTTAGTGCCAACAGCGATGGACACGCTTAAGTCAAGTCTAACTTTACTATCCAAAGACAATATATAGAAACTACAGGTGATGGTCAGCCATAACTGCTAAACAATGGCCTAAAGGCATCTGGCTGTCAGCTTGGTGCATCAAGGCCCTTAGACTCAACATTTCACTTCATCTTTCAATTTTGTCCCAGTCCTCAATACTCTCAGCCCCCTTCCCCCTTTCGCCTCTACTCCATCTCTCTCTATCTCTCGTTCTCTCTCGTTCTTTGTCTCTCTCCCTCTGTAGCCCCAGGACTTTGATAAACACAGTTGATCCTGGGCCTATGCACTGAGTATTGTGTGTTTGAAGGGCAGCCTTTCTACTCAGGACCTTGTTTATTCTGCCCACTCCCCGTCAACCGTGTTTAATGTCACCAAGGCTTTTCTCTTCCCTGCACTCACACACACACACGCATGCACGCACGCACACACACACACACACACACACACACACACACACACACACACACACACACACACACACACACATGCAGTCTTTATATAAGTTGTAAAAAAAAAAAAAAAACGAGATAGTGGAATAGGGGAAGAAATGGGCAGCAGTTGTGTGTGTATGTGTGTTGTATGTGTGTATATGTGTTATGGGAGAACTGGGGAGGTAATGCATGAAAGCCGGAGCTGCTGATTACATCTCTTGTGAGGAGTGTGTGTTTGTGTGAGAGTGTGTGAGTATGGGGGGAGATTGCTGAGTAAAACCAGGCATACCAACGTCTTGGCACATGCACACAGTTCTGGCATTTTGGTTTTGTTCATAGAAAAACAGCATCCCCTCAGTCCAAAGACTGAGAGTTTAAAGAGCCAAGGTATGTATATGTGTGTGTGCATTAAGCCTGTTTGGGCAGTGGGTCTCTCTGCTTTCGGTGTAACTCTCGGGTTATGGTGTATGATCTGTACGGTGTGTGTGCAGTAAATGTTAAAAGTGAACCAGCAGTGTAATATGAGTGCTGACAGTCTAAATCCCCAGTGGGAAAGTGGCTTTTGTACAGTAAAAAAAGACATGTGTCCCAGATAGTTTGCAGCAGTGTACATATCATTAGATTATAAAACGTATAATCAAATGTCATTCTTTAAAGTGGGGAGCTCATGATTTGGAAAAAACATATGTAAGTCACACAGGATTAAGGGATATCCTTGGAAGAACAAACAGCATCACTGAATTCTGGGTTTTTGTGCCCGGTTTCCTCTTCACACTTTGCTTTGGTGGTAATTCACTGGGTTAAATTTGTTTATTGCTTAGAAGTTAATTGTTGCAAAGCACTTGCCTACTTTTCTGGTCTGCTGCTGTATTTAAAGCTCCTAAAAGCTTGGTTTCAAATCTTAAGTATTTCTCTATAACAGGGTGTGGTGTGGGTGTGGTTTAGTCAGATTTGATTGACAGTGACCGAATAACCAACCAACCAACCGTCATCAGATTCTGATTCCAGTGTTGCTTAAACCTGATTGGTGTAAGGTAGTATGTGACATCACCCCTGCAGTATATTTCCACCCTGCCCACTTCAAACCAGTGAGAAAGGACAAAAAGACAAATACAGAAATCTTTCAACTGTTCCAACTTTGGCAGGAAATTGTGTGCTCATGCAGAACCCCATAGCTCAGTGTAAGAAGAAGAAGAATTGAGAAAATATGATTCAAGAGCTTTTAAATGGGTTTTCCTCTATTCTCAGACTGCAAAACTTTAGTTCGCTTTTCCTATTTTTGTAAAATCTCTACTAGAGGGAATGTTTCTTGAACCATATCAGTTGCTAAAACACCGTAAAAGTGTTCAATTGAGTCAAATTCTTGATTTCCAGGCAGTATCTGTAAAGCAAGAATGTGTAACTTTTGCTGAACAGCAGCTATTGTGGCGACAAGCAGAAAATACAGGATAATGGTGTACTGAATTTCCCTCCATTTTCCATGATTGTCTTGATCAGTTTTAAGAAAATGTATTAAAGTGTCAGAATGCAAGGAGAATTTTAGACGCATTTCAATTGAATACAAAATCAACTGAAAGATGCAGGCACGGTCAGACGTGAATTCGCACAGGGTGAACGGTGTGTTCGCACTAGTTGAAAATGTTTCCACTTGAGCAAAAGATTCATGTTTATCCTGTGGCTCTATGAAACCACTTTATAAACGTACAGAGACGAGGAAAAAGGACAGAGGCTGGAGGGAAACAACAGAAAGAAGTGGATCTCTAATGAATGCTGAGATCAGTCACAGGGTAAGCTGAACACAAACACACGGGCATATGCCCACAGACAAAGTCGGTGGCTTTAGCCTTTAGGTGACTGAAAGAATCATCGGACAGGGAGATAGAGGCCAGCTGAAGACCTCATGCCTGGAACCCTCACGTCTGCAAGCCACTGGGAAGAGTGTCGGGTCTGAGGAGTGAGGAGGTCTCTTCTCTTAAAAACTGTGCACTTCTTATATTACTATTGTGTTAAAACCTTTGAAATGTTTAGCTAACCTGTGGACTTGCTAAACTGCAGTTAGCAAAAACAGAAAAGAGTTACACAGCAATATCTATCTTATGTGTGTCTAAAGCCACCATAAGGCACTCATACCAGACCAAGTAAGCTTGTAGCAGCAAGACCCCTGAGTCTAGAGAATTGAGAAACAGTTTGTTTTATCACTTATGAATTCAACTTTTTATTAGTTACATAGCCATTGTTGAAGGCAGAGCTCTATTGGCACCACCTACATAGATACTGCACCTAAATATATCCTGAGTTGTATCAGTAGCTGATAGACAGGGTTTGCTGTTTCCCCCACTTTTTCTTTACAGGTCCAGTTGATAGATTTCAATAAATCATTGGGAGCAGCAGCTTGAGACATTTACATGCTGAGCCTGATGTTTTACTGAGTCCTGGAGTTGACAAACACACACACACACACACACACACACACACACACACACACACACACACACACACACACACACACACACACACACACACACACACACACACACACACACACACACACACACACACACACACACACTCATACAACACACACCACAGATGTGTACACATAAAACCCCAAATGGTACATGCACAAGATGCACGGATGCAATCACACACAGAGACAGATGTGCACACTTTTACAAACACACATACAAATGCACATCCAAACTCACACACACAAACAGCCCCCCAAGGTCCAGCCTGCTTGACAAAACCCCCTGCCAAAACTCCCAACCCCCCCCCATGTCTGCTGAGTTCACAAAGAATTTATTAGCCAAGGTGGAGCCACATCTGCAAGCCATTTCAGCTGTTGTTGTTGAGTCGGGCCGGATCGAGAAGGAGTGGATCGAGAAGGAGGACACTGCATCCACACACACACACACACACACACACACACACACAGTGTGTGTGTGTGTGATGTGTGTGTGTGTGTGTGTGTGTGTGTGTGTGTGTGTGTGTGTGTGTGTGTGTGTGTGTGTGTGTGTGTGTGTGTGTGTGAGGAGAGACCAGCAGGAAACCCATCCTGCCATTTCATGCTCAGAGGGACTTTATTGTTGAGGTCTGGTGCTAAACCCCTCAAGTTCATTAACATGTTCAAACTACTTTAAGGTTTCTTCACCAATACACCCCCCCAAACCACCAACCCCCATCTACTGCCAAAGCAAAACAATAGTTCTTCTCTCAAGGATTAACATTCAAATAGTGCATTAAAGTACAGGCACTTTGACGTTAATATTAATGGTCCTTATGCATGTGAACGAGACACAGTAGGGGAGGCAGAGCACACTGGATATTTGCATGTTTCATTAATTCGCTAATATTTGTCCTTGGGTGGGCCGTGTGTGTGTGTGTGTGTGTGTGTGTGTGTGTGTGTGTGTGTGTGTGTGTGTGCGTGTAAAAGCTTTTAAATTTTCCACTATTTGTGCATTCGATCTCTGTTGAATAGAGATGGTCTGTGAAACCACGAGAAAAAAAGAAAAACGCTGTCAGAAGTAAAAGGAGCTTGCAGAAAGTTTGGGTGGCCCCATTGTGTACAGTTATGTGTGTAAAAGTTTGTGTAGGTGCGTGTGTGTGTGTGTGTGAGCTGGGGATCTACAGTAAGCCCCATGCACACAGACCGTCATTAGTGATGAATAGGTCTACCTGGTGAGAGGGCCCTTCGTGGACACACATACACACACACAGCACACACAGAGACAGATGTGCACACTTTACAAACACACACACACACACTGGTCAGAGTGTGTGATGTGTGTGTGTGTGTGTGTGTGTGTGTGTGTGTGTGTGTGTGTGTGTGTGTGTGTGTGTGTGTGTGTGTGTGTGTGTGAGGAGAGACCAGCAGGAAACCCATCCTGCCATTTCATGCTCAGAGGGACTTTATTGTTGAGGTCTGGAGGTTTCTTCACCAATACACCCCCACCACCAACCCCCATCCAAAGCAAAACAATAGTTCTTCTCTCAGGATTAACATTCAAATAGTGCATTAAAGTACAGGCACTTTGACGTTAATATTAATGGTCCTTATGCATGTGAACGAGACACAGTAGGGCACACTGGATATTTGCATGTTTCTAATATTAATATTTGTCCTGTGTGTGTGTGTGTGTGTGTGTGTGTGTGTGTGTGTGTGTGTGTGTGTGTGTGAGTGTAAAATCTTTTAAATTTTCCACTATTTGTGCATTCTATCTCTGTTGAATAGAGATGGTCTGTGAAACCACGAGCTTGCAGAAAGTTTGGGTGGCCCCTTTGTGTACTGTTCTGTGTGTCACAGTTTGTGTTTGTGCGTGTGTGTGTGTGTGTGAGCTGGGGATCTACAGTAAGCCCCATGCACACAGACCGTCATTAGTGATGAATAGGTCTACCTGGTGAGAGGGCCCTTCGTGGACACACACATACACACACACAGCCTGCTTGCAAATGGATTACACTGCACCAAGAAGAGTCATCTGCTGTTTCATCTCTTTTATCCCACACACACACACAGACACCAACTGAATGTAACCCACTGTGTGTTTATATTGACCATGGCACCCAGGATAATGGCAGCTAAGCGGGGAATGCCAGGAACAGCAGGTGAAGTGCCGTGATGGGTCTTCTTTTTGTGACATGCAGCTCTGAAAATGGAGGGAAGGTGGCCTCAAAGACCTATAAAGAGAGAGAGAGTAAGAGGCAGAGAGAAAGTGAGAGAGAAAAAGCAATGGAAAAGGAAAAAAGACAGACTGAGGGGAAGTAATTATAAATAAGTAATGTGAAAATATGACACATTTTCAAAATTTAAATGCTGCACTAATCAAAGTTTTATGTCAACAATGGATCAAACAACTATGTGTACTATGAAACGGGCAAGGTGAAAAGGATTCTACAGTTCCCTTCCTTAAATTTATTTTTTTTTAAAACCTACAGCAAAAAGGCCTTGCCTGCACCAAATGCACACAGACAAAGTTAGCAACTAGGTAGCCTTGTGTAACATTTAGCAGCCAAATATGTCCTTTAGGAGTTGGTGGAGAGCAAAACATGGTTAAAAGGTAAGTTAATAGTGATGTATAGTGGCTAAAAACACAGCTTTAAATGAATTCTATTTGATTGAAGGCTATTTCTCTGTGTCTTCTGAGCAAATGGGTGACTGCTAACATATTTGCAGTATTAGCTTAATAAGGCAATAATGTCAGTGTAGTGTTTAAAACTTGTTCTACTGCTACCAAGAGGCCAAGAGTCAGTACAAGTAGCTTTAAATTTTGTTAAACAAAATTTAAATTTGGTTTTTCTTTTCTTATTTTACAAAAAAGTCCCTGTTAGTTACTAGAAGAAACTAGAAGAAACTAGAAGTGATAAAAAACACATTATAAAATCATTTTAATTTAGAACAAAGTCAATCACATTTTCATTGTTTTCATTTCTATCGGTTATGATTACTTGTACGCCATTGTAAGTGCTGAGATCTGGTGACACATCCACATCGCTACAACAAGACAACATGAGAAAGAGTTTAGCTAAATTATCTCAGTGAGCCAAGTGAGAGTACCTTAAATGTCAGTAGTACTCACACGTACAGGAAAGCTGTGTGTGCACAACTACAGTAAGCATTGTAAGTTGAAGCGAGAAGTTGGTCTGTAAACTGGGATACATGTTTACAATGAACAGTTTGGGTAATGATTTTACTATTCCCCTTTTTTCTCTTACAAATAAGTTTTGCTAACCTGGAGTGTGTTTAAGCTCTGTATGACCATCTGACTGCTCTAATTTCGTCCACCATAGGACTTACTGTTAGCATTGTTGCCACATTCCCAGATGTCAGCAGAAAACAAAATAAGACCCAACCTGTAATACACCAAAATTATCCTTCAGAGCAGGAGAGCACAAAGAGAATCATGAACTGACAAACATCCTCCCCTCTCTCTGATCGCTGAGGGCAGCAGCAGTTAACCTGCCTGTCACTTGTTCTACAACTGAGGAAACCGCTGTCCAAACAAGATATGCTGCCACTCCAGCATCCAGATCTGACTCATCTGACTCATCTTCCTCATCTTCCTTGATTTTATCACTGTCACCACTTTCCCACAGCCACATCCAAGGCCGTTACCAAGCATCTTCCAGGTTAAAGGTCACAGCAGCAGTCTGGGTCTCTAAAGTTGTTTGAGGATAGAATACGAGATTCCATGAGAAACGATATCCTGCTATTGTGTATTATTACCCTAATATTGTACCAGATTATAATTACACCAATGATTTACAAAGACTTTCAGCAGCATAAATGTGTTATTGTTACATGTATAGTGCTGCAGGTGATATCATGTCTTTTATTGAGGTGAAGCAATTTCTTAGAGTTTAAATGAAGCCTGCAGTACACTGGTGCTCCACTGGAGTCACTCTGTATGTTTTTCTGGATTAATGTGGGACAGATATTGATAGTAATCCTCTTCATAATGCCTGCGTGTCTGCATGTGGAGATGCTTGGCCTCGAAAAATGGTCAACAGGCTCAATAATAGTGTTTTGGGATGTGGTTACCAAGCTTGCCAAGGGAAATTTGTTTTCTGCTTTCCAAGCCGGTGCTTGTTGAAAGCTTTAATGCCTACACATATGAAAAAATGTCAGGTATAGTGAGGGGCTGCAGCTACGGTTTGCAGGTAGCATGAAATCTAATTCCATACATGATAAGAATGGTGGGTCAGTGTATGTGGGTTTTGAGGACAGCATAGCTGAGGGGACCCTACATTAATCTGGATGGTGCTTTTTCCGGCTTCCCACATTTCTATGAATTTTCTACATAATGAAAGGGCAAGCCACTGTCATTTAATGGTTGTTTTGAATGTTAGAAGTGAAACAGCTTTCATTCATGCAAAGAAAAAGCAGTTATAATTATATTTGCTCCTTTCAAATGACAGCAGCTTGGCCTTCTCTGAGACCCCCCAAATATCTTGGGCATCCAAGGTTGATCACATCTGGAAAGATTTAGCTCATAGAAATGCTTTATGTCAGTTAATTGTTTGTCTAATGCTTATTTTGTGATTTCATCATGTTTGCTGGCTTGTAATAGTCTCTATATTGCCATTCAGCCCATGAGTGTTGCTCATTTTTGTCTGTCTGAGCATTTATGCCTACCCCACGTGATTCTCTTCTTGCCAAACCACAGATATTTTCTTAAATGACCTGTAAATGCAGGTTTAATTACAAGAGACAGAATAACAGAACAAATATAGACTGAAAGATGAGGATCCATGGATGTGGTGAGGGAGCAGAGAGCTGGAGGCCTGATTTGGAAAATCGAAAGAGTGGAGAGGCAAAAAAGAAAGAAAGAAAAAAAAGGAAAGGGTGGATGGGAACAGAAAGCAGTTATATAACGGTGGTTAAATGAGTCAGTGAAGAAATCAGAGCTATCAGACCAGTGAAACAAACAGACTTGGCCAAGGAAACTGGAACATCGTGAGGAATAACACACAAAATGATAAGGCTGTGTTTTATGGCCCCTTGGCTGCTGAGTCATGATGTGTTTTAGTATTATTTTGATAAACCCAGAGGTCAGAGAACGGGGGGCTGTCGATCACACATTTTTAAATCCTTCCTGATCATTGACTAAACTTTCTGGCATCCCCATTGTGTTGTCCATTTGCGAAAAAACACATAACAGATTCTATCTTATCTTAGGAAGGAATAGAGGTTTTGGATTTCATTCCCCTATACCCAACTTTAAAACAAGTTTAGGTGTGTGGGTTTAGGTGCATGCAAGCAAGTGTTCCTGTGTACATGTTTGTTAGGGTGTGTCTGTTGTGACGCCAAAGAGGAGCCAGGCTGTAATGGTCCAGCTCAGTTTGTTTGCACAGCCACCCAGACACCCAGCAGGTCCACAGATTTAATAAGAGAGGATGTGGTTTCTCCTCTAATTTTACACAAACAGTTTTGGCTATGCTATGGGTTACTGTAGGTCTGGGGATGAAAGGATGCATGGATGGATGGGTCGCAAGCGTTATGAGTGTGTGTATGCCTTTCTTCCTCTGTTTGCATTCATGTGTGCATGGGATGCGTGCAGGAAAAATGGATTCTGTTTCTGCAAAGGCATGTAGAAGGTGTACTCACAGGTCATACATACACCACTCAATGTTGTGACTGATAAGCGTATGTGGTATTAGCAGTAATGTAACAGCAGTAATAGTAGCTCAGGCAGGGTTAGTGCAACTTGTTATAACTGTGGTTGTGTAGTTTTGTTAACAAGGGGGATGTCACTGTGCCACATAACTTTGATAATTGTAACCATTTGGCTGGAGAAAGACACATATTTCCTAATTGCTTGATGCTATCAAATACCCAAACTTCACAAACATGTTTGAGTCCTCTAATCCAACAGTGTGTCAGACCACCACCAACATGAAAAACATATTTATTTATAAATATGGACATTTACAATGCATCAGCAATATTTTATCTTATTACAGTGATGCCACTAAAGCCAATTTGAGATAATATGGACCCAACCTGCCTTGTGTCAACAGTCCAGGGTGGTGGTGGTGTAATGGTGTGGGGAATGTTCTCTTGGCACACTTTGGGCCAAGAAAACATTCCCCAGTAAATCATGGTTTGAATGCCACAGAGTGGGGTGCCTGACCCTAGTGACTAGAAAGGTTGTAGGAGGCAGACTCACAGTAACACAACTTAACTTCACATACACAAAGGTACACTCTGATTTCCCTCCCCCTAGAGTTAAAAAGCATCTGCTTAAATAGGCCCTTCCATCAGCAGGAGCCAATCTAGGCTGAACCAAACATGCAATACCATACCTCCAAAACAGGTAAGTATTCATTTTCACTGACCTTCAAGCTGAAACACTTCAGTTTACCATATGACATACATTTGCAACCATACATAAACAGATCACAATAAACATACAGCAAATAACCCTCACTTAACCTAATTAGACTACACAAGATTACAACATCGTTGGTTTCGAAAAAGTTACAGAAACTAACACAGACACCGCTAATCTGACGTCAGAAAGGTGTGCAGAGGGGGCGTTCCGAAGCTCTCCGACCATCATACAAGCGTTCTGATGGAATATACTGGCCCCTTAACTTTACCTTTCAGCCTTTTGCTGCTGATCAGGTAGCATTCAAATGGTTCCATCGGATATTGTTCATCAAAAACAGCTGGCTGATTTAAGCAAGATTGATGAGAGTGGCAAGCCTGAACCCAAACACTAAAGTTGTTGGCTGTAAAACCAGCCCAAAGCCCTTAAAACTGAAGATGCCTGCAGAGTTCATCACTAGCCATGACAGCCATCACTAGGAGCTATCCCTCTCACATTACACATGGTCAAACTCTTAATCAGCTGCTGAGCAGCACTGATTATATCCCATTATATATATCAGCAGAATATCCCATTACTTCATCACAACGTTACCATTAATTACCTTTCCTATGTCTTATTCCTATTACACAGTTTTTGGCAAATATTTGTCAATTAACTCGATTAATTGATCCATATCCAAGAAACATGCTTTGTAACTGAAAAGAACAACTACTGAACTGCTGGAACTAATACAGTAGCAATGCACAGAATTCAAGTTTGCTCATCCCAAGCCCTCATTGCTCTGGAAAGGTGTGTGTTAATCTACCCAAAATATTTTGCATATCAAGCATTAGCCAGTAAATCATTGCATACCAAGAAATGTCTTTTTTTTTTTTTTAAATAACAAAACTCTCACTCTTTTACTGTCTCTGAATTTTTGACACAGGACTTTTGGTTCCTCGTTTTAAAAGCCTCTTTGAGCTAGACTGCAGTGATGGCAGTAATTGAGTAAAAAGTGGGTAAATAAACAGGTCAAAAGTTAAAAGCAACTATTGACCCACTGACTCATGACCAGGAGGCTCAAGAAAACAGCTCCACAAAATGAGCGGGGTGAGTGAGGAGACTGTGAGACATTACTCGTGGAAAGTTTTTACTCCTGGTTCTACAGAACAGCCTTCTTGGACCATTTTCACAGGAAAAGAAAGTCACACCAAAGAATATCTTCATTTCTATGTGGTCTTTAAGCTTTCCAGCAATGATACAACTATTTCAAATTTAAATTCCTTTTAATTCCCACAGAGACAGGCTGGAGGAATTCGTTTCAGCTCAGATAAAAATCGCTCTGACATTTAAAGCACCTTGCAGGGCCATGCAGAACATAAAAACAACAGATCCTGTAGACGGAACAAAGTGCAACAGTGCCGGACCCTTAAATTCACAGATGAAGGAAGTAATGTGGTTGCTTTGTGTTAAACATTATGTTGCTTGCTCCTATAGCTGTATTCCTTGACTTTCACAGGCTTCTTTTTATTTAATGCATTCTTTCAGTGTTCCAACAAACTCAATAGTCACTTTTTAAACTTTTTTCTGAGTTCTTCACCCTGCTGTCCAAGCTTCCCCATTCCCTCTTAAGTTACAGTTGTTTATCTTTGACATCTCCATGGAAAAATTTGACCCTTGGAAAGTTTTTCAATCTCTGAGATTGGGAAAAGAACCTTCTCCCCTTTCATAGTAAATTACCTATATCATTGTATGTATATCTTAGCTATATCTTCAACTGCTTGCGTTTGCTTCCAGTGGGCATTCATTATCAAAACTCTTGAGTTTCGGCCGAGAAACTATCATGATAAAGACTCCAGGGTGGAAATCGAGGGCAGAGACCATTTTGGGTCTTCAATGACACGTAATGGATGCCATTGAGTGGTCCCTGGACAGGAAACCAGGGGCCGTTGGGGGTCGTTGACAGGCGTCACTGACCCCTTTCTCCACTCATCTGGGGAGAAATCAGAGCCTTCCAGCTGACAACACAACATCTCCTCACATTCAGTGCCGGCCAAAGATTTGGTGCTAATAGCTGAGGAATGATGATTGCCCGTGGTCTGGTTTCACAGAGGAGACGTTTGCTGACATAGGACAGGGAGGGGAGAATCAGCTCAGTGTCAAACACTGTGTGCATGTAAGCTCCTAGGGACAAGAATCCACAGAATTTTTGGTAAAGGAAATGGCAATTCTTATACTTTCTGTTAATGGAAAATAACTAATTCACCTGTGTAAAGTTCATTATTGTTCTAAACACCTCAGACATCCCATATCATTGAAACTAACACAAATTATTTGCTTGAGGACTTAGTCTTTCGATATGCTCGATTTTTACCAATGCATTCGAGGTTCAAGGACCCGGTGACCCGAGCAACATTAGTCAAATACAGTACTTGCCTGTGTGCTTGGTGCAGCCCAGTATCTCTAGGAATTACATTTATATTGGATGATTCCGCAGGTCACACTTTATGTTCAGTGCCATAGCATACCCTTGTTATAGCAAGACAGAAAGTGTTTTGTTTGAGGTTGATGGTAGACTTGGCATCCCATCACAGCCCTGCAATAAACATTTGACTTTTTATTAACCCTAACCACGATCTTTCCCTAACCTTAACCAAGTGTTGTAGTTGTCTAACCCAACCCATTCATTAACCATACTTTATTTACCTTAAACACTGTCTTTCCCTAACCTTTCCCATACCATAGTTGCTATGCACAGAAAATGTTGAAAAAAAGACTTGTAGTTACAAGTTTATAATACAATTTATAGTTTAAATCCCTTCCTGAAATGGGTAGAACTTGGAAAATGTTTTGTTACCACAGTCAAGCTCAGTAACACTTGAATCTTGTAAGTTAGGAATTGAGACAACACAACTGTCAGTCACCACAATACCCACATACACATATACCCCTCTCAGATAATGAGTCAGATAATGTACAATGAATCAAGTGATCAAGTGACACTCAGACAAGCAAAACCAAACAAGATTAGTGTTGATTGCCTAAAACACAGACATAAAGGACATAAAGGAGTGACTTAGATGTCGCAGAAGAAACCGTGCTTTATTTTTCAGACCACAGTTTGAAAATCTGGATGTAGGTCAACAGCATCCGTCTCTTTCTATCTCTGTTTAAAAAGCATCCAGAGCTTTCGTCCTTCCTCTAGCCACAGATATCCTACAATTTCTGCCAAGTTTTCCCTTGGCTCCCATCCAGCAGACAAGCATAAACCTCCTCTCCCTCATTTCATCTAACCATCCATCCCTCCTTCTTCTTCTTTCTCCGTCTGTTGTGTAAACCTTGTAACTACAACCACTGGGATTTTCATGTTTTTACAAGAAATTAAGTTTGACATGGCCCTTAAAGGTACAGCGAGCTGTGTGACCCACAGGTCCCCTGAAAGCTATTCAAACACCACAAGAGCAAATTAAAAATGCATCGTCATTTATCTGAAGTGACGTCTGTTTTTTTCCCAAGTTCAAGGAAGATTTTTTTTTTCTAAGTTACAAGCTTTCCATCCCATCCGTCCATTGCTCTGGCAAAGCACTATTACCACTAATCCTGCTGTCTGACTCAGGCCTGGGACCCTCTTCACATGGATGTCCAAGAGGGAGAAACCCCATCTGGGCGCGGGCAACCAAAACCACACTGCCTTATGAAGGATGTGTGAAAACCCTGCAAATATCTGGGTTTGGAGTAATGAGAGGGAATCTGATGTATAGCACGGAAACATGAACCCTTTTTCTGTGTTTTGTTCCCTTGCCCATTCCTTCTTCTGCTCTTTTCCCTCATGTATCAGTGGATCTCTGTTTGTGTTGCTGGTACATTCAGGGAGCTGATAGTTGTATCAAACCTAACTTTTATTGGCACAGTTCAAAAGCAAATACCAGTCTCCCAGCAGTCATGCGCTACAAACACACACACACACACACACACACACACACACACACACACACACACACACACACACACACACACACACACACACGCACACACACACAACTTTCTTTGTTTAAAGATACGACAGCATGCCTGGGGTGTAAAATTAAACTTGTTTAATCAACAAAGCTTATTTTTTGTTGTTTCCAGTCACATAAAATTGTTCACAGATCTTCATCCAATATTTGAATTTGCATGCAAGTGGTGTTTAACACGTCTGTACTACTGAAGTAGAGTCGTTTGTTTCAGTTTCAGCAATATTTTCATGCCAAAAGACTCCAATTGCAATACAAATCAAAATATGATATCTTGTTTTAACTCTTTGCAAAATGTGGTTGACATATTCTCATAAGTGACTAGAATAACAAATCTGGAGACATAAAGGTCTCTATGGTTGTGTTCGCTCTTTGGAATCAGAGTGAGAGTTATGCAAAGATTTTATTCAACATATCTGTAGTCATGGGGGATGCATGCAAATGTAGTGACAGCAGATAGAAAATTAGCAAAATGGTTGCAGTACTGTCCTTTCATGGTTTTCACAAGGATAACCAGTGAACAAGTACTATATAACAATTTATCATTACCCTTTTAACAAAACTGTTGAGACACCATGATGTGGTGATACCATTTACTAAAAGGGCGAGTCCAATCTGTTAAGATGTAGGACAAAAGATAAAAATCAGAGCTCACCAGGCTTTGTCCCTTAGGATGAATCTCTGATGATTTACGATGGGGAAGCTGGAGACAGTTGTCTTACTCTGCTAAAGTAAAGACACATACAGAGTCTTAGTATTAGCCAGCATTAGACCCCCAATTAAAATGAGAGACACACACGCTCACAGATAGTACAAATAAGGCCAGATTTAAACCCCAGTGGGGAGAGACAAATGGACGGGCTGAACATGACACTCACTGTATCAACAGGCCTGGAAGGGTCACTGAGGGACAGGGCTTGTCCTTAAAACCTTTGTCATAACAGCAAACATCCAGCGAGACAATGATCTAAGTCTGAAAGGCATTCTGGAAAATCAAAGCTGACTAATGAAGGGCTAAACCCCCAACAGACAGTGACGTAGCTGTGAGCTTGTTCACACTGCACTGCTACTCTTACTCGTATCGACCTTGTGCATGTTATTGTATTATACTTACATAATTATAAATACATTTACTGACTGAATTGAGTATGATATTCATGAATATCCTACATCTGTGTTTCTGAGTAATTCTTTTATTGTAACTACACATTCAATTCACGGGGATTCAGTGATTTCCTCAGAAAAGTAGTCACATTATAATAGCAAACTATAGATTTATCTATACGAGAGATGTGGACTCAAGTGACATGAACTGCGAATCTCTGTCATCTCAATCTCATGGCAAAAATCAAAAAAGAGTTGCAACTCAACTTTGATTTATGTCTCATGAGGTATCGTAGACTTAAGCCTTTTTAAATTATTTCATATTTGCCAAACCAAAAATTAAAAATGATGAATATGTTATGAATAGTGTACAGCAAATCAACTCCTTATTTTCTGACAACAGATATACTTTGAATCGTTCCCACAGCCGCTAATCACATTGTGCGGGCAGTTGGGAAAGGTGCATTTGGCATTGCTGACCAGCACAAGGGCTACAGATGATAGCTCAGATTATCACATTTGAGTGTAACGATTATGCCATGTAGTCAACAAAGACATGCAACACACGCAGCTCCAAAATCATGGGGACACAACAACTTCCATCTTTGTTCAAAATTTTTTGAAAGTTACTTGTGTCCAATCTCTGTTCTATCCTATAGAATCTGTTCAAAAGTAGAATGAATTACATCAGAACACGTTCAGTTTAAGGGCTTTGCATAGACCACAGGTGTATATAGGTGAATTCTACATTAAATTAAGTACTGGTTGAAACTAACCATATGTTATTTTAAATAAAAACAATTGGCCTCATACATGTCTATCAGCAAACGTATATATCCGTCTAAGCCTAATATGTGATATAATGTTCAAAATTACTTTCCTATAATACTGAAATGGAGAATAGTACTCAAGGACTCGTTATTTTCCTCTTCACACCCTGCCCAACATACCATTTATTGCGGCATTTCTGAAGTGCCACTATTAGGTGCTATTACAAGGTGGATTACAGTATATCTCCCGACACACATGCTAACTTCAATGACACTGTAAATGTACATACACTGCCCCACACACACGCAGCAGCTGGTGCTTAGGTCCCCCATCTGTACATCTCAGACACTGATAGACCCCAATTACTTTAATATGAAAATTACAACCACATGAAATTTCTCCCATGGTTCAAACGTACAGCGGCTGGCAACCACACTGTATGGCAGACTGTCGCTCGTTCTGTTTTTTTTCCCTCCCCTCCCTCAACTGTAGATCAGGCACTTCAAGGTTTGCCAACCATAACACAGTTGGCACAGCATTTGCCCTCCCATCACTGCCGTGCACGCAAACGTTGTTTCACTTCTTTCTTCTCTTTTTCCTCATCATCTGTTTATTTTGGTTTTTCCTTTCTTTTCCGAATGGAAATTTTGAGGTCGATTGGTGTTGCCTGTTCCGGGCGAACAGTTACGAGCACAAAGGCTAGGATGAGGGATGGGTGGAAGGGTGAGGATAGACAGTAAGTAGTCGTGAGGGAAATTTTATTTTTTTTTATTTTATTTATTTATTTTTTTTAACCCAGCATCAAGGGAGCTTCAAAACAGCTCCCATGTGTTTTTTATTTCAGCTGGGGTTTGATGGCAAATGGAGCGAGGCGAGAGCTGGCGCGACCCTCTATCCAATATACAAGTACTGTACGCAGACACACATACACAGAAAGAGAAATGCGTACGTACTCTGCCCAATAGCCCCATCCACCAACCACATCCACTGACTACAAACCGATACAGAGCAGAGGACTGTACTTTCCCAGACCCTGCTGCCAGTTTGGACTTATTACATTACCTAGATTTGGTTTATGACAATACAACAAGACACTGAGGTTTACAGGAATGCAGGACAGGAATTACAAAGCCATGAATATACGCATATCGTAGCTTACAGTCATCCAGTGGAGGCAACTGAGAACACTTTCTCTTTTCCAGGAGCAACAGTCTGTTTCACATTCAGTCAGTTTCAGGCCTGGGAACTGCCAGTAGACTGTTTGCCACAGAGCAGTGCTCCCTGCCTTGCTCAAGGGCAAACAATGCTGCTGATCAGGGCAAAGAGAACATTTCTCATTCATATCTTCATCTTATTGGCTGGTTAAGAGATTGAAAAGAACACCCCTCCAGCCGCAACCCCACTTGGTCATACTCAGAAGATGAATTTCATGGCCAAAACTATTCAGGGAAAATTCTGGTTAATTACAACATGGGGTTATTGTTGCAGTTTTTAACATAATTTCTATCTGAAATGATAAGGTTGTATTCTCCAGAGTTATTTCTAAGATCTGGGAACATGGCAACATTGTTATAACAAATTCCGACAAGGCAAGAAACACGAGTGGTCAGACGCTCAGTCACATTGTAAACAAACCAGTCATTCATTGCCCAGAAATCTGCCTGGTCCGCAACTACTGTAAGGAAGTTGTGCGTCTCTTCCAGTTAAACTCGGCTAATCTGTCTGATCATATGCTCGTGCTTCTTGCCCTGTCTTGACTTATTTTTAGGAAGGTTGCTTTGTCTGGAGACCTCAGCAATTAATTTCATCAGAGGGACACAGGCAGACACAGGGGCACATTAGCATTCATGTGGAGTTGTGTTTCACGCCACCCGATGTAGGGGAACTGCAGAGTCAGGTTATAAGTCACTGTAGGTTTTTCACTTGGAGAGACGCCTTTCACATTACTGGAATTTCTTTTTTCCATTGCTAATGTAAAAATATTGATGTGCATCTTAAAATGAGACTGTTCTGATAAATCAGACTTATCCTTTAACAGCATGCATTATCGGCCATAGTTACCATGTCATGCTTGATTAAACTAAACATGTGATCCCATCTGTAATATCACCTGTGTTCATCAGCAACAATCCTGAGTCTGAATGCAAATAACCATTACAAATTACAACGAATATGTCTCAGTTGTTCTTTTATGCTTGCTGCTTGTCAAACTCTAATCCTTCAGAGCAAATGTTTTGTTTCTTACTGCTAGGATCAAGGGCGGTCATGGAAACAAGCATATTACAGATAAACACAGGAGGTGAAGCCCTCCTCTGTTTGTTCTGCTGTAAACATGAAAGTACTTTCATGCTGGTGGAATGCAGCGGCGTGTGTGTGTTTCTGAATGCATGTGTGTGCTTTCACATATAAATGTGTATAGAGCTGTCTGTTTATTCTCACCCTTGCATGTGTCAGCAGTATTGCTTGAACTATATGACTGCGTTATGTTTCAGAGAACAAACTGAGCTTGCTCACCGCTATTTGTAGCACAAGTGTTGTAACAGCAACAGGCGGGACGTATAGCTATTCTAATCTTGGCTGCTGATGGAAGATCTCGCTCCAAAGTTCAACTGTAGCCAAGCTCTCAAAACCAACAAATAAAGAAACAAGGTGACCATGGTTAACAGCAGCCAGATAAAGTAATAATAAATGGATTTCTTGAAGTTTCTTTAGTTTATTGAGGTGAACACATTTTTAGGATTCAATTCATGTGGTTGTAAAGAGAGGATACGTCGAAACAATGGTCATAAATCCATGTGTGCAACTCTGAGTAACTGGTTTAAGGTGCATTTTTTTAACATCAGTATATATCTGTCAAAGACACTGACGAGACCATGTTTGCGATTGTTGGCAGCCTCCATCCAACACAATAATACTGCTAAAGGATAAGGGCTGTGTTATTTTATAAAGATTTTTACCAACAAATTCAGCGGAAAGACCAAAACCAATAATGAATCGTTATAGCACCACAAGACCCATTATGGAGGAGGTCATGGATGGTTGACCATACAAAGCATCTGACTCTGACACTGGAGACTGGCTGTTCCCATCCTGTCCCCTATCAACAGTAGTTCAACAGTAGTTTCTATTAACAATGGCCTAAATCTTAGGTTCTCTAAACTTAACCAAATCCCAGCCACAGAGGCACCAGATCAGAAAATGTCATTTTGGAAGGAGGAAGTCTGAAGAACTGTGTTGGCATGTTTGCCCACGGCATAACTGTTACTGGGTAAATGGGGCACCATCTTGAAACACGGTATGCCATTCTCTTACTACATCCATGATGTAAAGACAAAACTGTGTCCCTGAGCATGCTTGGTAGTGTCCAGTGATCAAAAATACTGATACTGAGCCAGAATAAACTGCACTGTCCATGTTCATTGCAATGAATAAATTTGTACCCTTTTATTTGTAATACGTACAGTTTAACCGCTCTCAAATATAATGGGTCATCTCAACTATCAAACTCTGTTGGAAAGCTGTAACAGTTAGCAACCTGTGGCCTTCCAGTCTAGACGTACTGTAACAGGTTCCCTCGTGCCTGCGATTATACTCTTAATCTCATGGAAAATGTCAATAATCTGTGCTAAATATCTTGACCTATAGCCTTGAAACAAATGCACACATAAACATACACACACACACACTGCAGATCAACCATTTGGTTTCCTTTCAAACATTGGAAATGGTGTGGTATATAAGAGATTACTGGGATATACATCGATCAGGATGTTACATTGCTGCCCAGGCTCCCACACGCTGTTCACACACAAAGACACACACTCACCCATTTAAATTGAGCCAGATCCTTCCTTGGGAAAAGCTAACAGCAGGGTAGATGTGGCTAGATAATGCTTTATTAATGTTGGACTTATATAGAACTGTATAGAAACGTCTATAGGAACAACCCACTTCACCAAGAGCACCGTCATCACCTCATCGTCAGCACTAGAGGCACTGAAGCAAAACAGTCAAATCCCTTGTCTGTGGATTAATTTAAGCTTCACTACAGCAAGTCAAAGACTGAGTGCCGTGCAGCAGTGTGATAGCATCACTGCCAAACATTTAGATGTTTTATCTTTCTTAAAGTTTGGCAGCTTTCTGGTGATAGATGTTTGTTAACATTACTATGTACATGTTGGACATAACAATTAATATCATAACGGGAGTCATGATTAGGGAATTTACAATCGAGGTGGAATGTGCGCAAACAGTCCTCTTGGGGGCCAAACCCCGGTGCTAATACGGCAAAACATCATTTCTGAGATCCTGGTTAAGGTTAGGGTTTGGCATGAATTGGTTATGGTTAACGTTAGGGTTAGGTATTCCACAATGAAAAGAAGTCAATGCAATGTCTTAACAAGCAAAGCTGTAAAAATGTGTGTGTGTGTGTGTGTGTGTGTGTGTGTGTGTGTGTGTGTGTGTATGTGTGTGTGCGTGTGTGTGTGTGTGTGTGTCTGTGTGTGCGTGCATGTGTAACGGTGGAGGAGATGCAAGCAGAGACGGGAGAGATATCTGTGTGATGATAGTGCTGGTTTGGACCTAATCATCATGCAGGTCAGTACAGTCAAGTCTCTCTCTCATTTTTCTCCTTCATCCATGAAGCCTCTTACTCTTCCTATATCTCTCTTTAACTCCTTTCCCCTCTCTCCTCATCGTTTTATCTTATAGGAAATATTCTTGTTTTTTGTTTCATGACTTACCAGATACTTTGCATTTAGAACAGCTAATGTAAAAGCTTTCAAGAAAATAAATAAAATAGATAAATAAAACGCTTTCAATGAAAATAAAGATTGACTAACTGATCAAACATGGAGTAAACTGCAGTTCTTAACTCAGTTACTCAGAGATGACAAAAGTGACAGTTTGCATGAAAGACAAAGGAAGAAAACCTCTGACCGCAACATTCCTAAGGACTGGATTCAGTCAGACTCTAAATTCCCCTAAAAGCAGCCTCACAACATTTCTCTGATAACTTTCAATAATAATTATTGTATATTAGCAGTTTATTTGTTTGTGCTTATTGTGTGTCCTTGTTGTAACTAAGTGTATGTGAACTCCTGCATTTCTTTAAGTCTAATTATGGTTTAATGTTATTGTCTTACTCCATTTTCTTGCAGCCTGACAAACCCTCTACATTCACAGCTTTTGATAGTCTTGATATGTAAAACACAGCAGATTTCAATACATTATACACGAATGAGATACTGTGTATTATAGAACCAGTCGTGAATGCCATTGTAAGACATTTTAGTGAACATATTAATACCAAGCAGTGTATGTATTTTTAGCACAGGTCCAAAGGGAAATGAAGCCAAAAACAAAACGGTGTTGATAAACTTAAAACATAATGAAGTTCCATAAACTCAGTCATACAGGCCATAGATTTTTGCAATATATAATAACTCAAAGATTTTAATCATTGCTGCCTTTAGCAATCTGGCAGCACCTTAAGGAACAAGGGTAATTGCTATAACTGTATTTAGTTCTTTCTTCTTTATCTAGTTTCAATAGTTTGTGAATATTGACTGAACAAATTGTACAATAGTCCATTACATATTTTTGACTGTACGTGAGATCCTGTTTCTCATGCACTACGCCAGGACTCTGTGTATCCTACTGTGAACTGCCATTTGCCAATGTGTCATCATCAATGTAACAACTAACAAAATCCTTAATATTTATTGTACTCTGTGATTAAAGTGGCTCTTATTCTCTTCCTGATCTAATGGGTCGAAGCTGTAGACAGCTTTTGCCAAACATTTCTGAGAGCTGGTTCCAAAACAAACCCTCGCAGACGTTGGGGTCAGTTGTCTGTCAGTCTTGTGAAATCAAACCCATTAACCTCCTCTTATTCCTCCTCCTCCTCCTCCTCCACCTCCTCCTTTACAGTAAATGTTGAAGAGTAAATACACCACAAAGACGGAGAAAAGGCAAACAGAGGCTGGACTCTGCTCCATTCACTAACTCCTTTCATTCACAATCTCTCTCTTCACTCTTTCTTTAACCCTTCTCTAAACTACATACATTACTAATACAAGTTAAAACTACTATACAAGGCCAACTGCAGCTGAAAAATTTTTATGCTAAGAAATTAGTATATAGATACAGTTACGTACATAACAGTAACACAATTTTTGTAATTTTGCCTCTGTACACCACCAGAATGGATCTGAAACAAAGCCATCAAGATGTGATTGAAGTTTAGCTTTAATTCAAGGGGTTTAACAAAAATATTAAAATAAGCATTTAGGAATTACAGCCATTTTTATGCATAGTCCCTCAGTTTCAGAGGCTAAAAGGGGATTGGACAATTTACTGACTATCAGTTTCATGGTCAGATGTGGCCTGTTCCTTCGTTATTTCATGACATATTAAGCAGATAAAAGGTCTGGAGTTGATTCCAAGTGTTGAATTTGCATTTGGTAGAAGTTCATGGGAACTATCAGTATATGGTCAGAAGAGGTGTAGATTCAACAGAAGGAGGCCATCATTAGGCTGAAAAAACAAAACAAACCCATCAGACAGATGGCAGAAACTTAAGGAGTGGCCACATTTACAATTTGGTACATTCTTAAGAAGAAGAAATGCACTGGCGAGCTCAGCAACACCAAAAGGCATGGAAGACAACAGAAGACAACTACAGTGGATGAAGAAGTGAAGTGGAGCAGAATTCTTTCCTTGGTGAAAAAAAAACCCTTCACAACATCTAGCCAGATCAAGAACACTCTCAAGGAGGTAGGCGTATCATTGTCAAAGGCTACAATCAAGAGACTCTTTCATGAATGTAAATACAGATGGTTTACCACAAGGTGCAAACCACTGGTAACACTCAAAAACAGAAAGGCCTGATTAGACTTTACCAGAAACCCTCTAAAAAAGCCTGCCCAATTCTGGAACAAGATTTTTTGGACAGATGGAACCAAGATTAACTTGTACAAGAATGATGGGAAGAGAAGAGTATGGAGAAGGAAAGGAATGGCTCATGATCCAAGCCACCACATCATCTGTCAAACCTGGTGGAGGCAGTGTTATGGCATGGGCATGAATGGCGGCTAATTGAACTGGGTCACTGGTCTTTATGGATGATGTGACTGCTGATAGAAGTAGTCGTGCTTTTCACTTACTGAAGACAAAACTGAGGGCAGAAAGACCCATGACCAAGCAGCAACTGAAGGTGGCTGCAGTAAAGGCCTGGCAAAGCATCTCAAGGGAGGAAACTCAGCATTTGGTGATGTCCATGGGTTCCAGGCCACATTGCCTACAATACACACACAGCATAGTATTCCCCCCATACTGCAACCATGAGTACTGCGTTAGCCACTGTGGTTGAATTTAGTACTTTTTCTTCTTCAATGGCTCAGTCAGTCTCTCCCTGCCTGCAGCCCGTACTCTGCCTGCAGCCTGCACTCTCATCATCAGTTGTGTCTGACTCAGGACTTCCCATTGGCTCTCCCTCTCCACCAGCCTCCTTCTCGTCTCTCTTCATCTTGTTTTTCTTAAATAAACAGCTATAGACCACTTCATCTTTGAAACATAGTTACAGCTAAATGGATTGTTTCGCCCATGCGCACTGATAATGAAAGTTAGGGCAGGGAGAGTGCAGGTGGGGAAAATGTTTTTTAGGCTACTGCAGTACTGCAAGTGACCACTGGGACAAATAGGCAGCAAGGGTAAGTGGCAGCACCATATCCAGCCTCCCTAACAGTGTATATTCATGGCTTGGAACCAGGAAAAGGAGCGGAAGCCAGTTTGACACTTTCTGAGTGGACTACAAACTTTACGGCACTACAGGTCCTCTCAAATACTAAATGTTGTAAAGAACAGACATCTTAAACACTACAAAGCACTATTCCTATATAATCAAACCCATGTGAGTTTGTTAAAAAAGGAGTGAAAAAAACTTGTATCAACATTCACAGGCTGAACAGGGCTATGAACTGCTCTGGTCATTAGCACCCCATGGTAGTTGAATACATGTCTCTGAACAATACAATTCCTCAGATGTCAGTCAAACTCTGTGAGGGGAGACGCCCACCCAGAGGCCTGAAGCTTAATCACTTTCAAAATGGGTTTTATCCTAATTTGAAAAACAGAGAAATATGCACGATAGCTGTACTATCGTCATAGTAAATATTTATTAATACTTTTAATTTTATTGTATGTATGTACAGTACAATTAAAAACAAATGTGAATACACAGAAACATAACCCTTACAAACACATACTCAGGAACAGCAGCCAAGCAGGTGCACCACACACTCCAGCCTTTTTTCCCTTATTTTTCTACCTGATTAAACACTAAATTAAAAGGCCTTCATGTTCCTGCCTGGGGACTCAGCTTTGGCACACACAGCCTGGCTCGAACTCTGCTACAGATCCTGGGAAAAATCCTCATGTATGGGACTTACACAGTTTCCATGTCAAAATCCAATGGAACAATATTGATGTTTAAAAAAGTCTGTATTTCCACCACACTCATACACACACATACACACTCTCTGGGACAAGGAGTTCATTGAGGGAAGAAAATACGGTTAAGCCCTCTTGATTGCTGGAACAGCCTTTTCCTCCTTCCTTTAAGTCACCTGCTGCTTCACCACACTACCACCACCACCACAACCTCCAACTCCTCCCTCCTCCACCATGTCTCTTTCTCTTTCTTTGCATTGTTTACCGACAGCGGGCCAAGAGTGTGTTAATCCACTGAGCATGCCAGCAGATTAATTGGGGGCGTTTTTCTTTGATCAGGACAGCGGTATCTAACGCTTGAAATATTTAAACCCAATCAACAGTGATCAATTAGCAGAACAATACCTCCAGGGTCAGAGTTGAGGAGCAAGAAGTGCCCCCTCGTCTTTTCTCCTCCGTCTTCTCCTCCTCCTTCTTCTTCTTGTGTTATTTTTTCTGTCTACTGATGATGACCCCCCAGCCAGCATTCAGGGCAGCGCAGGAAGGATTAGACGGACATTAACTATGATTAATGGGAAAAATAACAAGGCAGCTAAACAAAGGCTCCACTTCCATGGCATCTTGCAGCCGCTTTGAAGAGGGCTTCTCTTTCTTGATCTCCTCGCACACACCACACGCAAATACACACATGTAAACTCACAAATGCATGTGTGCACAGATGTAAACACAGATACGCACACATACAAACACACTCCTCCACACAAAACACACACTATTCCATCAATGAGCCGCCTTTCACTCAGAGTGAGGACCTATAAAACAAAGCCTGAAGAAAGAGAAGGAGTCCTAGGCCTGTGTTGGCAATATAAAGGAGCAAAGTGTGTGTACATGTGTGCATGCATGTGTGTGTGTGTTTGTGAGAGATTTAAGGGAAACTGTAGGACCATAAACCCCCTGGGCTGAAAGAGAACAAAGGGCAGACATTCATTAATCTCTTTGTGCAGGCCTCTATTCTCTCCACTCCACTGGAGTACAGTCAGCAACACACACACACACACACAGACACACACACACACAGACACACACACACACACACACACACACACACACACACACACACACACTGCTACACCACTTCTTAAATGTGACAACCTGCCTCTGAAGTGTATGTGCGTGATCTTAAATCAGCCCCATATGGAAACACTGCCTCTTGAAAAATGCATCTTTACTGATTATGTACTTCTTCCATTGATGTGGACACATATAAATAAATGATTTGTGTGTGTGTGTCCTGGTTGGTGTGTATGGTGGTTCAGAGAGAGCTGGTGCTGCAGTCAGGCCAGGGAGGCAGGATGTTCCCATGCTATGGAGTGTCAGGCAGTTGGCTGGCCTGCGGCCAAGCCAAACCTGTGGCGGCTGGAAGGAGAGCAGCCCAGCACTGAGATCCAGTTACCATTTCCTCAATCACCGAGTGAGAGAGAAAGAGACCTGATGAGCAGTCTTTCCTGTCTACACACAGATGATAAAATGATAGATTTGGGAGAGCAGGCTTGGCTGTGGGCAAACGCCCCACGCCAGCTAAAGATGAAAGCTACATTTCAAATTTCACTGGGAAAGATAAACTGCCAATTCTCTTGTTTCTTCTTCTTATTGTCCCCCCATCATGCCCGTCAACCTCCGCCCCCATGGAAAGGAGGGAGAAGTAAAAGAGGAGGGGGTGTATGTGTGTACCCCATATGGAAGCCATTCTCCTGTCCCTGCTCTATTCACTGCTGAGAATGTTTGGACATTTTCTGGAGATGAACGCTGTGATGTCACACATGGGCAAAGTACTGCTGTGTCAGGAAAGAGGAGGAGAAAGTGAGAACCAGGAGAAGGGGGGGTGGTGATGGTGGTTGGCGGGTGGAGGAGGAGGGGAGGAGAGCGAATTGCTGAGCCGCCAGTTTTTTCTCACCACACTGTAAATTAGCATGCTGGTTCCTTGATGGAAAACATTTGGGGGGCAACATCTAGGGGCCTCCTGAGATTGTAGAAATGTAAGAGAGCTGTGTTCTGGTGGAGTGGGGGGTGCTTCGGTTTTTGGTGTCTTTTCAATTAAAAAGGCCACGAACAAAACATCTCAATGTCAGGAGGAGTCCCAGCAGAGGAGTGAGAGCCTGAGAGAGAGCAGATGAGCCCTGCTCTCAAACAGCAGAGGCTGCTTTTAATAAAGTCTCCACACACCCTCCCCCCTTTACGGAAAAATCAGCGATGGTACAAACAGCCTGGCCTCACACTCCACTGGAGATAATTAAGTTAAAATAGAGGTGCAATTTCCACTGCTTAATATTCCAGAGCTGCGGTGTTGTCCCACTGACAGCCTCTTGAAGTGGGACATGCAGCTATCATCAGTCACACTCTCTGAACTTTATTCACCCATGTAGACGTTCTATTGTACCAAGAGATTAACTTACAGGTCTCACCTATTGATTATTTTCATTCAAAACTCCCAAAAAGTTGTCCATCAGAAATAGTTTTGGAACACTTTTGATCACATCAGTTTAAAGGCTCAATAGAGGTGAGCTATAATTATGAATGAACTTTAGCTGGAGGAGAGACCTGAGCATTGTTAAAAACTTATGTTTCCACAAGCTGACGTGCTCTGTAGCGATGTGTTATACTGCCAGCTGCCGTTCAAAATCAACTGAATTGAAGAAAATTTGTTCATAATTACTACATACTACCCTGATAACTTTGCTTTCATGAGACCCAGAACAGGTCTTTCCACATCAGTCTATGTTCCAGTTTTGAGGAGGTTCCAGATTTTACTCAGCAAACTTGTCCAGATAACTCATTAAACCTGCCTTTAGGAACTGGCCCCAAGGCCAGGTCACACCAGAAAGTAGCACAGCCAATTTCATCCACATGTCATCACAGAACAGATAGTGGTAGAAACTTTGTGATGTAGGGACTACTTGCAGGGCTTGTTGGTTAACTACTGTAGCTGGCATCGTAACAACAGGCCAACCGGGAACACAAGGTAACATAACAGTTCTCTGAGCTAGCTTGATAGCTTGGTTGCTGATGAGATGATAAGTTCACACAGTTTGTGGGGCAGTTTATACACCATCAGTGAAGGGTTGGCCTGTATAAAACTGAATGGTGTGACACATCTGTCACACTGTCATAGATTCCTCCATTTCGGACTCTCCAGTTCTTCGTTATCTCAAAAGTTAGCACTGTGAAGACAGTTTGCTTTTGTCCATTGTGTATCAGTGATGGCCAAAGTTGAAATTGACGTCAAAGATTCTCAGGGATTTACTTCATCCCTGTGAGGGATGCTAAAATTACTAATAATACATGTATGCAAGATGTATATGTAATGGTTTAAATGTTTGAAGATGTAATAATTTTATCAAGTAACAAATATAACCTATATAACCCCCTCCTGTCCCTGTCCCCCTCCACCAGGTTCACCATGCTGTGGAGAGACCTGATCTTCTGCTCTCAGGTTATGAATTTGGACAGAGAGGGGAGGTGAATGGTGTAAAAAAAACAAACAGAAAAAGAGGCCAGTATTTACATGGCTCTACTGCATTGGCTGTGGCACAAACCGTGATTGTGGGGGTGGGGGTTGGTGGGTTCTTCTGTCACATACACCTAAATTTAAGCCATTCCCAGAGGCTAGGCCAAACAAAGCATCAGGAAAAGGCCCCAGCTCTTGTGCGGTGAGCCGGCGCAGTGCTGCTAGTCTGAAAAACAACAGGAAACACATGTGCAGGACTTGATACAGGGAGGGACGGCGGGCCTGCAGCGCAACCGGGAATCAGGATCCCAGGACTGAGACCCGACCTGACCCAGCCGGTTCCCACCGACACTTCCTTATCCGCTACATTGGGGCAAAGGTTGCAGCAGTGGGACAGGCCAGGCAGATATCAGTGCTGAGCTCAGCTACAGGAAGCAGCCTGGGCAGCGAGAGAGGGATGGAAGAAGTGAGAGGAAGGAATGATGGATGTTTTTGTCCTATCTATGGCAAGGGCCTTCTGTGGCATTGTCATGCTTACATAACAGATAAACATTGCCTTACTGCTTGATGCTCTTGCACAGCTATTCCTGCTTTATAGATCAAAACAGTACATTAATATATCTTGATATTTATATACAAAGATAACAGTTATGCCCGCTAGCTGGGATTAAAGAGCACACCTGTGACTCATATTGAGGTGGACAAGGATCATTCAGCCATGTTTGTTTAGGGAACGAGGACTCATTTTTAGAGAGCGGGATTACCGAATGACTTGAACAGAGGCTGAAATGGGGTGTCAGCTGAAATGTGTTATGCAGCCTTGTCTTCGTCAAGGTCATACTCAAGAGATGGATCACTAAAACGCCCCAACACTCCTCCTCATCATCATTATCCTTACTGTCATCTTCTTCTTTCATCTGTGACTTTTCTGTTCTTTGTCATTCATCAGCAAGTCAGACGAAAAGCAGGGCAGAGTTTAGTCTGAGTTTGGGAAACGGTAATCTCCTTTTCCTATCTATTCCAGCCAGTCATCGCACAGCCAATGTCAGTGTTTACCCTTACACAGTGAATAGAGCAAGCCAAGTGCTTAGTGGGTGGAAGTGATATCAGTTTCTTAATCTGACGAACATGCATAAAGAAAGCCGTGAATACAGTATATGTCCCTCATTTGTTTTCTTCACACTCCCAGTTCTCTCATTTCTTTAGATTGTACTCACATTCTTTGTATATGTTCATGCCATGGATGTTTGGTTTCAGTATGTTTGACCAATCAGTTATTTTCCACTGAAAACTTATTTTCCAAATTCTATTCCTCCTGCTCGATGCACGCTCACATCGAAAACATTACCATGTTTATCTTTACCAGGTGTAATATTTCTCATGTACATCTATGGTTTAGTGTGTTAGAATTACACTTGCCCATTAGCACTAAACACAAAGTGCAGTTAAGGCTGATTAGAATGTAATTAGTTTAACTGGTATTTAGTCATAAACCGAAGCATTGGACAAATTGAAATGTTAACCTGAGGAAGGAACTCCATGGCAAATTAAGGCATCACAAACTTATTATAATTTATCTTGAGGGGAACATGACTATCTACTGGACAACCTATAGTATCCAATAGTTGTCAAGACATTTCACTCTGAACTAAAACTATCATCCTGCTGGTGGTATTAGAGGAAAAGTCAGTATGATTCATCCTCTGGGCATCATGGATATTGGTACTAATTTTCATGGTAATCCATTCAATAGCTATAGATATTTTAGTCCGGACCAAAGTGGTTGACTAATCAACATTGTCATCCCTGGAGCCACACTTTTAACGTGGGCAAAATGCTGAATCACTCATTTGGGTTTCCTTTAGTTATTACTGTGCAGCAGCAGCAAATGGCATTTTTACCCCCAGCTTTGCCTCTCAAGCCATATTAGCGGCTGCCCTAATTGTTGGAGGATGTTGGCACTGTATGCAGCCTTGCTGGAAGCTCTGCAGACATTACTCATGTCTCTAAAACTACTCACATGTCTAAATGCATCCAAGAAGAATTACAGATGTATTGAAATCTGATTGCTGTACACTTTGAGACACATTCTAGCCAGATGTTGAAAAGGTGTAAATGCATCCACCTCTCCCATAAAAACACAAAGCTGTACTCCTCCCATTCTAACTATATTAGTAAAAGCTTTGCCAGGTCTGTCCCTGTGATAACAACAGCTGCAGCTAAACTGAGGTCAGCCATTGTTTTTCCTGTCTCAGTAAAGTGACAGGTAAAGGCAGCTCCAGTGACTCCAAAATGTATAATCATACAGAAGGTGTACCAAGCTGTTTTACTGATCAAAATTCCATTATACCACTAAATGCTGTATCTGTGTGTAATAGTATTGATCTGTAGCAGAGTTAGAGCCCCTGAAGATGAGCAAAACTTTTGTCTTTCTCGTTGTTGTTCATAAACACACTCATCCATGTGTTTGTGTTCTGCACAATTGTTTGGTAGCTGTTACACTGTTATAGTGGTGATTAAACTGCTAAAGTGCACACCAGAGGTGGGACTAAGTCACACATGTACAGGTCACAAGCAAGTCTCAAGTCTTAACCTTCAAGTTTCAAGCAGGTCCCAATTTACTGTGTTGAGAATCAAGCAAGTCAAGTCGAGTCCCTGCTCCCTAAGTCACGTGAGACAGGGCAAGTCACTGGTGAGGGTCAGTGAATTGGAAGCCAACCCAAACCCAATCATTGTCTGCTGGAGTTAGCCAGCTCCCAATAGCTGTCTCCATATGAAAAGTGCCCTGAGATATGAGTTATGATTTGGCGCTATATAAAAAGATTTACTTGATTTGACTTGATATTTCTATCGAATTTCTGTCATATGAAAGCAAATTTTGTCAAATGAAACGTCAGATTGGAACTGTGCAAACTGATTAGCATAATGTATCTTAAACTTAACGTTAGCTTTTCTAGCTAATGTTTGACCAGCCAATAAGCTGGATGTTGTGGTGGTTGTGTAACTGATTTTTGATTTGCAGACCTTGCACACAGCTGTTCTCCTCCTACTACCTTCATTGACAACATTAATCCTTGAATAAGAATTTTATTATTTTTGGACTAGCCCCCTCCATGATAGCTTCTTCGTATGTTGGCCTCTGCTGGACTTCTACATCCTAGTAGGTTGCCAGGTTTGCGTGCATTGCATGTTTCAAAAACAAAACGTAACTTCTCATTATCTTGAAAAAATCAAATATTTAATTTAAAAAAAGTCAAGTCCTTTCTGGTCATTTGTCTCAACTCTAAGTAAAGTCTCAAGCCATGAATACCATGTCAAAGTCAAGTCAAGTCTTTTATCAGTGTTACTCAGGCAAGTCTCAAATCCTCAAATTTGCAATTTGAGTCTGACTCGAGCCAAGTCATGTGACTTGAGTCCCCCACCTCTGGTGCACACATATTTCTTCTTCAGGGGCATTGCCACCACTCTCTGAGCTGGAGTAGAGATGACCCTGATTTGAATGTAGTCCAGGAAAACCAAGACAGATTGCAATCAGATTTGCGATGTAGCCAACTGAGAAAAATATATGTGCCTAAGTGTAACAACTATTTGAACACCTGAAATGTCAACTATAAATGGGGTCTTAGTCTGTTTTGAAACCAAATCTACACAATTGTGATTTACTGTCACTTCAACACACCCCTGTCATGTAGTGACTCATATTTTGATTTTAAATACCCTAGATATGCTGTATTCCATTCTTCCTTTTATGAATCACATTATGTTACCACTGTGACCACCCAGTTTCCCAACAGGGTCATTAAATTTTCATCTTATCCTAAAGACAAACACTATTCCTCTCTACCCTGTACTATTTGCACATTTAAGTAGTCCTGTTTAAACTTTTGTATCGTATATTTCGACAGAATCATGCATCAGAGCCTTGTGTAAATCCTGCAGCACCCCTCACGAGTAAAACTTTTATAACTCAGAGGTTATCAGAGTTGTTTCCTGTCAGAATACGACAGTGCAATTCTGCACTGCATCCAGAGTCAACATCAGGAGAGACTGAAGCAGTTTATGTGGGTGCGTCACAGGTGTGAGCCCAACGTGCTGGGACAGACAGACAAAAAGATGAGGAATGGGATCCAGTAACAAACAGATGATCCAACACACTTACAAGCTTTCTATAGCCCTCAGCTATTAATTGAGAACTGTATATTGAAAAAAATGAATCACTTAGATTGCCTGTTTAAACCGTGGGATTGGGGAGTGACTCTTTAGGATGAAATGAGTTAGGATAAATTTCTTCTTCTCATCCTCATTCGGCACAGTGCTCAGAAGCGAAGCTATTCTGATGGTAATTAAAATAAATACAAGCCTTGGGAATCAATGTCCATTCCAAGAACCATTCATCTATGAAGCCACCTCCTTCTTATATAAGAGTCCCTATTTGAATTCAGCTCAAATCACAGTTTATTTAACTTGATTCCCTAAATAGGGTCCTGATTGGGTTGCATAAGGCCTCTGGGTCCTTAGTGGAGAGGAGGAGGGGGGAATGGGTCAAATAGAAGAGGTAGAGAGGGATCAGGAAGAGAAAGAGAGGGTGAAAGAGTAATGACAGTGGTGTTTTAAGTTCAAGTTTCAACTTTATTTGTCCAAGTGGGGAACTGTTTTGGCAATGAGAAGTTACACTAATATATACGTAAGGCAGTCACCACTGCAAGGTGCTGAAAACAAGCAATACAAGACAAATCATCACTGTCATCATCATCACTGGCATCTTCATCTTCATCATCATCATCATCATCATCATCATCATCATCTACATTATAACGCCATCATGACCAGAATCACCTTCCTACTCCTTTTACATCGAACACTGAGAAGCCAAAGGCATAAAGGATCCTTACACTAGTTAGTCTCAGCATTAAAGCAGTGATAACCAGAGGGTTGAACTGTTTGCTTAACGCATTGTTTATGGGCACTGTCAGAGAGAGAGGAAAGTAGAGATATGGATGCCTGAGAGTGGTGTGTGTACAGATATATAGATATATGTACAGATATATAATATCAAGAGCAACTTTTCTTTGAGAATGTGATGGACAATGAATTATAACCCTCAATCCAGAAGGATTTTTGGTTTGGTTTCTGTTTGCAGCTATTTGTTAACCTAAATTAACAGAAATTGATGTTAAGCTCACTGCATGGCTGTTAAAACAAGACCGAAGTGGACCTGAGTGGGCTAGTCCTACCACACAATTAAGTGGATGACACTGAGGGTTACAAGTGGAGCGCAAGCGGAAAGTCAGTCAAACTTGCCAGGTAAGGCCTGCATCCTTTTCTAAATGCCAACCAATACATTTAAACTACGTGATAGCCTGTTAGTCACTAGTACAGCCATAAGGCTCAGTGGTAATTATATTTCTTAGACTTAAAACAAATCACTTTTAATACCTGTGCCATGACACTACTCTTTAGCCAAGGTAATTCCAGTTGCCTTTAGCATTTGAACCCTCAAAAAGTGTGGGCCCTTGCACTGATAAAGGTCAGTGACAGAACTCTTCTGTTAAAAGTTGCACTTGAACACATAGCAGATGACAGCTAAATGCCAGCTGAGAGCTGAACTCCATGTTTAGCACATGTTAAAGATGAAGAGGAAGCATTTCAGTCAGAGACACTTATGTCAAGAGTTGACCATTACAAACTAAGTAGATAAACAGTAAGACTCAGTGGAAAACGTTCTGCTCATTGAGAGTTCTCAAAGAACCTGAGCAGCAGTGAGGATTCTTTTTCTTCCCAGATATCAATTATGATACCTCAACTCGGGACTTCTGCAAACACAGAGCACCCATCCAGTACCAGTGCTCTCCTTTTCCCAAATTTTAAAACTGTATAATTCACTGGAATTATTTTTTGTAAAGTAACATGGGGCCAGGAATAGCTGCGGCACTGCACACTGAGTAAGTGGCCCTTTGTGACCAAATGAATGTAACTGAACTGCAACTGATATAGCAGAAACGCTGAATCTTATGATGACATTAACAAAATAATGTGGATCAGCCCCATTTGGCCAAAACCCAATCGGCTTAAAAAAGTTTTTATCCATGCCAATCCATTGTATCAGATTGTTGCATCCCTAAATTCTGCCTGAAGAACTAATTTCCCCTTGATAACATACGTAAACATTAAATCTTACTGAAATCAAAAATTTATCATGTAAGGAGAAGGCCAGGATGGTGGAGCAAACAGCACATCTGACTGCAATCTGAGATGAATGCTAGAACGTGTCTTGAGCAATCGGATTGCAATCCATCTTGAGTGCCTCTTGGATGCAATTACACTTAGCTTTTTTAAGATGGTTTAGCTACCCAATCCCAACACACATTTCCTTACTAAGTATATGTAAATGTTGTCTACATTATACAACTTTTGAAAGAAGAAATAGAACATTCATTATTTTACAAATAAAAAGTTTTATTCATAAGAAATAAAACACCTTTGTATAACTGAACATAGTTTGGCTGCTACAGTCTCACTTGGTGTGACAGTAACTTATACAGTATTAGCTAATTAGAGAATAGGAAACTTAAAACAGATATTACAGTGTAAGTGATATTACTTAATCAGCAAATTAAACTTGTGCCATGGTTTCAATATATTTTGGTACTTGTGGGCACAATGTCTGCTGTTCAGCAAAACGTATATAGTATTACTTTAAGTCAAAGCTCAATGATTGTGCACTTGTGTGACATCAAAAACAGAAATGTCATAGATGATTGTCATGATTGTCTATAATTAAACAAAAAACAAGCACAGAAAGACTGATGAAATAGACTTTTGGCTTCCCAGCTACATTGCTAGCAAGCAGAAGTATGTCAATTATTGTAAAATGTTTATCAACTGGTATAAGATAAAGTTTTGAATTTTCTACTGCTCAATAAAAGACCAGGCTTTTATAATGTATCCACTTGGATGAGAGGTCAGATGTAGAAAACAGATGTCTTCAGACTTATTCAGTTTAGTGTCTACATGACTTAAGTTTGTTTACCACCTGTTAGCTGTGTATCTGTGTGTCAGTAATCCCGCCAACCTACCTTGTAATTTTCTCAAAAGGATTATTTCCTGTAATCCAATTACTGTAGCAATAAATTCCTTTCAGTCTGCTGTACCTAAAATGAGCTTTCCTCATTTTGTATACCATTGCAGTTACAATCAAATTTAAGACAATTACATTTTGTGAAGTGTTTCAGGTTCAAAGAGCCTGTGAAGTAATAATCCTGCATTCCATCAACACTTGAATCTATCGAATTAAAACAGTTGGATGCAAAAAATGAATTGGACTCTTGAATGTAAGAAGAGCATGTCCAAGATTTTGGCAATGTCTGACTCATAATACTTCTAATGGTTTCTGGAGCAGGATATTAACCCATTGTCAGCTTTCGCAAGACCATTTAGATTTTATGGATGTTATCCATTATCCATTTGGATATTTCATAGTGCATCTGCACCTGAGTAAAATATAATGTATTAAACAAGCTTCTCATGGCAAACACTGACAGGAAATGACAAGAAACTAGAGACTTAGTTAAGGCCTTCCCATGACTGCTTGTATCACAGAATATTTTTGCAGATATTTGGCCCCAAAACCTTTGCAGTCGATACATCCAAAGTAAATTTGGAGCAGAAGCTGAGTGAAATGAAAACCCAAGAACGAGTCTGATGATTTATTCAGATAGTTTTCACACACCGCAGACACAACAACTGTTCAGTCGATAAAAAGGTACACACACATTTCCACACAGGGTGACCTCACATCCCCAAAGAGCACTATCGCCACACAAATTCCAGACTGGCCTGACTGCACTCTTAACACACAGAGACAGGTGTGTGTGGGTGAACGTGAGAATCCGTGCTAGTGTGACAACAATGGTGACAGATCGCTGACACCGCAGGCTTAATGTATAGTTTCCATGGTAAAGCTTTTTCTCCCACACGTCTCAACTGGTGAATAAGCCTCTGTGTGGTATGGCAGTCCAGCCGATGGTCCACCCGGATGCCGACACGATTACCACGGGGATATTGCGGATGGATTCCTGAGTGGCCACAGTGACATTTCAGGATTAATCATGATGGCTGATAGCATGAGCGCCTGTTAATTGCATTATCAGTGGATTGTACTGTCTGCTCTGTTTGCCCACTCATATTTGAGGAATTCTCTCTTCTGCAACTGTCTTTTTGGTTCCTCTGTTCATCCATCAGAGTGGGAGTCAGATTACTTTTAATTTATGTCTGAAAAACTGTATGTTAGACATTGTAACAAACATTCCAGATTTAAATTTATGACCTTCTCATTACAGATCTGCTTTTAAACTGAGTCACTCTGTTAGCGCTTCCTATTTGACTGCCTTTTCAATAGGTACCGCAGTAACTTCAGATACTGTTTGGAGCCCTAATCCTCAAGGGATCACTGTATAGGGATGGGAGGTGATGGGCAGTGAGAAATATGTGGACTATGAGATCCTCCTCTAAGCCCCAGTGATTGTGGGATAAGACGAAGGTCTGCCGAGGCGTCTTAGTGGAGTGCGAGAAAGCATGTCAAAACCAAGAAAAAAACTCATCTTCTTCTCCTCTCAACATCTGCAGCCACTCACAGTTTCCATGTTCTGGCTTGATGAGCCACAACACATGCTGAGTCTGAGCGAATACAAGCACACACGCACACACGAACGCAACGAATTAAGGGTGACAGAGCTGGTGTGTGTGTGTCTGTGTTTATGTACACTAGAAGCAGGGGAGAGATGTTCTTGGCCAAGGCACAATCGGGAATCAGACGTCTTTCTTTGCCAAGGACAAGTTTAACTCTATTCTGCTTATTTTTGGCAGCAGTGGCCCGAGTAAATCACAGCACTGCTTTATTGGCAATCACTGAGAGGCTGCCACAGGCTGCAGCCCAGGTCCTATCCGCTCACTACGTCAACAAGACTCCATGCCGTTTGGGGGGCAGAGGTCACACAGCTATACAACTCCAGGACAGTGAAGGGGCACAGAAAGAGAAGAGCAGCAGTTACAGACAGGAAAACCATTTTTTAAATGTCTGGAAAAAAGTAAGACAGCTGCCCTTTTTTTCAGTGACAGACTGAGGAGGAATGTACAGTAATACTAGACTATGATTGAAGTAGGATCCTGACAGACAGTGGAATTCGCAAATTAGTTTCTCAAGGCTTTCATAGAAGCTTTCACTGCAACTAAAGGGCAATGATCCGTTAAAATCTTTGGTGGTGTTGGGCTTCTGGTCAAGGGGTAGTTTGACATTTTGGGAAATACTCTTATTTGCTGTCTTGCTGAGAGTTAGATGAGGAGATTGATACCACTCTCATTTCTGTACGGTCAATATTAGATGACAGCCAGCAGACAGTTAGCTTATCTTAGCACAAAGACTGGAAACAGAAGCCTAGCCTGGCTCTGTCCAAAGATTTTATAAAAAAGCTGCCTTCCATCGCCTCTGAAGCTAATTAACACATTATATTTTTTCGTTTGTTTAATCCGTACAAAAACCAAAAAGTAATACAACACATTACACTTGTAGGACAAGTTACTGTATGTACTGGACTATTTCTTGGCTGGAAGCAGTGGCTTCTTGAAAGCTCTTCTGGCCTCATGGAAGTCACTACTCCCAGCCAAGAAAAAGCCAACCACAACTTGTCATTTTTAAACTCCAAGTTATGTTGGCAAACAGTTACTAGCTGTTTTCCCCTGTTCCCAGTCTTTATGCTAAACTAAGCTAACAATCTGCTAGCTGCAGTTTGAATCTTAACGTAGTATAGGATATAAGCATATTTCCCAAAATGTCAATTTTATATGGATGACACTTAAAATCTTTGATGAATAAATGTAAGTTTATTATGTTGTCTGACTCTGTGCTGCTTGCTGAGACAAGCTCCAGTTTCTCACTGTCAAACCCACGGCTAAGTGACTGTTTCAAAGCTTTAACTCTTATTCTTCAGTTCTTATACTGTCTGCTACAGCGATATATGTCCTTACCTGGGGATCAAGACCCCCAAGGAGTCACAAGATAAATCTGAGGTATCAAGAGATGAATAACAACCTAGGAAAAAAAGAAATGTTCTGCTACATTAAATGATCTTTTTCTGTAATTATTTTACTAAATATTTGTTTTTCTGTGACTTATTGGAGAGTTCTATCTCATCAAGCCTCTAAAACTCTTTCTCTTTCTCGGGCTTTGGTCCAGCTGCTCACAACTCATAGATATATGCAACCTATGACAAGAGGGTATTGAGAAGCATTGCAATACCGTGCATTGGCTATAAAGGGTCACAAGACAAAAAAGGTTGGTACCAGTATGCTACAGTATGTCCAATCCTTTGGTATAACTTAATTATCTTGTTATAGTTGTATTATTCAAATTATGATGCATTATTCGGAAATTCTCGATGGAAATGTCAAAACTCGCATAAAAATATCTGTTTTTTGTGCTCATGAAATGATAAAGAAATAATGTGATGTTAATGTGACACAAATGCATTTATCACACAATACAGGCACACAGTTCAAAACATGTTTTGGTTGCATCATATAACAATTAAAAAGTGGATTTAATAAAGAGTATGAGGATGTTGCTGTTGCTGTATTGGAATATCACCAAGTCTATATCTTTTCATCTTCACATGAAAACAAGAAATGAGATGCAGCTGATTTAGCTGGCACTAAAAAACAATAGCAACATTCCCTCTTGAATGACTCTTTCCAGTTTTTTCGGGTGAGTTTGTTCATTGTCATTCAGGGGGCCTCCACCCACGTGAAGGAAACTCCAAAGATCCAGTTTGAATGTCAGTTAATGGGCCATTTTTAAACCTTTGCAGAAAATTCACTCAGCACTCACACAGGAATTGTTCTGCTCTGGAACATGCATCTACTACCATAAAAGTAAATGTACGTGAAAAATTTGTACGCTGATAATGGCCTTTATCAAGTTTATGTAAGGGAGGCAGCAAGTTCAGCCTGACTTGTTCACAGTCCAGAGTCCTGGGTTGGGGGGGTTAAGGGGTTGTGGGGTTGTAAGAGGGATAACAGTGTTGGTGTCTCTCCAGTGATGAGAGTATCATTACGGGAGGATTAGTTGGAGGATCAGCCAGGAGGTTACACTAAAGACAGCTGTGGTGTGTAAGGTGGTCTGGTGGTCCTGGGAACCAAAGGCCAGACACACACAGACATGGAATACATACACAATAATGTCATTTAAAGTGTGAGAAAAGCCAAATCCTGCTACCAGGTCAAAAAAAGTGTTGTGTGTGGGACTGAAACATGTGGTGGGTAGGCAGAGGTGGCCATTTTGGCTCCATCTACCCTTAGTGGAGGAGTCAAATGTCTGCAGTGTCACCACTACGATTCATGCAAAGCTGTAACCAAACGTGCTCTCCGGGGAGCACTGGGCAACCACTGCTTCAGTGTGTGTCACCGTGCGTTTGCATGTGTGTTATGTATTGTATGTGTGTGTGATGAGGAACGTGAGAAAGTGTAGTGGAACCCCAGAGGTTCAGACTTACAGACCAGAGGGGTAAAATACACAGACCAGTCCTGACTTCACCACACTGTGTAACACTCAAATAGAGAGGTTAATGTGTAGTAGACATATAGTGCACTGTTGCACATTGTCTGGTCCATGGTGGGGGTGGGTATTTCCACTGTTGCACTTATTTTATTTTGTGTTGTAAATGTCAGAACAATTTTCCATATTTAAGAAATACATTCCACCTATGAAAAGAACTAGAACATTAAGCTTTTCAGATTCTATTTTTTTCTTTTCATGGTGGGGGTTCAGCGGCCAAAAGAGATTTTACCAATGAAATCCGTTTTTAAAAAATAATTAAAGGAACATTTTGACATTTTGGGAAAATATCCCTTTCATTGTCATGCCAAGAGTTAGGTGGGGGAGGTGATTAGCTTAGCTTATCTTGAAAACTGTAAGCAAGGTTAAACAGCTAGCCTACCTCTGTCCAAAGTTCAAAAATATACTATCTCTAAAATCACTAAATAACTATGGAAATAAAGATGCACAATTGTTGTAGAGCAGTGTATAGCTATCTAGTCCTAATACTGTAAGTATGATATGGAAAAATACATCAGACTTTAGTTATAACGTAAGCCTTATTGGCTGCTTAGCTTATGTTCTTGTTCATACATTTCGAGAACAGTTTCAGGAATATTTGGGTTTAGGATGAGGACTAAGCATTGTGTTTGGGGAATTTATTGCTAACTTGGGTAATAAAATTGGCTGAGGTCTAGCTGGAGTGTAAATTTCCCCAAATCCAATGAAGAACAGGAAAGAGCCATGTTAGCTTAAACTCTGATAACATTCAGGATGTGAACAAGGGTTATTTGACATGAGCTGTAACCCCACAAATTAATATGTACAGTAGCTTGCTAATGATATGCCCTTTAGCCTTGGAAGTAGTTTAATGCTTGGTTATGACTATAGGTTGTAAGTTAGTTAGCCTGACATGCTGACATTTGCAGCTTACATTAGAGCAGATATACACAGTGTTTAATACAACATTTAAAAAAAGACCAAACTGCATAAGTTTTACAAAGGTAGCTGTTGCCAAGCTGATTGCATTATATTGTACAGGTGTTGCTTTTTTTTTTTTTTTTTTTGTCGAGACCCTCGTACTATTCAACAGCAAGGCATCAAACTCTGAACAGCTACGAATACATCATTTTAGGCGATTTGAATTAGAACTCTATCCTCGGACATAACTACGACATTACAGAACTTCAGGTCTTGAAACAATCGGACACACATACACACGATAGATCATCAGTCTGATAAACAACTGATTAGGAGGAAGGATGAATAACAGCCTTGTGTTTGACGTCACTGTGTCAGCCTTGAAAAGACCCAAATAGGCCTCCATTCATAATCACTAATCACAGAATGTCGCTTAGCAACAGCAACAAAAACACAAGTGTTGCAGAACAAATTAGACAGCATGATTGAGTGAAAATTCATAAAAGAGGACATGAAGCCCTGGATGGTGAAGGTTTGAGTCACTGAAGAGCTTTAATAGAATGCATGAACTACACACAGAAGTAGTCACATTAGCATACAAAATTAATCATCAGTACACTTTGATATGCTTGAACATGCATGTGCCACATTGCATGTTCACATACACATTCTCTGTCTCATATGAACACACACATCTCTGTATGCTGTGGAGTGCCTTTACAACACCCTGTGGATGAAATCCCTTTATTAGTGGCCAGTAGCCCGCTGGCAGCGTCTGCCTGGGACCCAGAGAGAGCGCCGAGCCATCTATAAATGTGATGATTGTTGCCCTACGTTTTCCCCTGCGCTGTGTAAAAACCAGCCAATGACCTCCCTATTTCCCAACCTGGCACCAGTCTCAGCATCCCACTGGCCCCAGAATGGCTCCAGCAACAGAGCCGCGAGCTCCAGTCACCCACACTTAACTTTAATCTATGCAACGTTATTGGGAACTCAATAAAAATAACAGCCCCTGAATCTTTCACCTAAATTATAGGGTTGAGTGTGGGGCAGATTCAGGAGGGGGGGGTTAGACGGGTGTGGTGTAGGGGTCTTGATGAGTAAAAATAAGGGGTGGGAGCAGGGGGGATCTACAGGCCGAACCCTGAGTTATGGTCACAAACTGACCACTAATGGACCAAAATCGCACTCCTCCATGATTTGTGAGGGGTGAGGGGTCCCCCTACAATTCTCTGTCCCTGCTCTGAATCCAAGAACCTTGCAACACAACCATTTATTTTCTCCATCCTTCAGTTACTTCCTCTATCCACTAACACAGCAGCTCACAATCTGGGATTCATGATCCCTAAAGGAGTCACAAGATGATTCATGGAGTGTGAAAACATGGATCTTTAATTCACAGCTACACAGCTGTGTGATTAATGACTTTTTCCACATGAAATTAGTGTTTGGAACCTTCAACCTTATAAATGTTATTCAAATTAAATAGGCTCAAAATGGGAATATCAAATTCGATGTTGCAAAGTCACACATGTGTGTTCACACCCACAGCAAGAGGCTGTGAGTCGGGCAAGGCTGATATGTGGTTTTGATTTGGACCATTGTTGGCCTTACAAGAGATACACTGGTGACCAGCCAGTATTTGATTTTCTGAGTCTTGTTTTCATAGTTTTGGTCATCATTTCTTTCATTGCTGAGATCTGGGAATAGGGCAACATTGTTCCAACAAAGTGCAAAAACAGATAAGGAAATGTATAGTCAGAGGATCAGACAGGTTGTGACCAGGCAAACAGTTTAGCCAGATTATCTAAACCCCTTAATTTAGAGGTAAAACTAAAAGTTTGCATGCCTAAAATACTGGTGATAATCCCTAATTTCAACTACGTCAAGTAGAGTTGGTCAATGTTGAAGCAGAAAGCAAGTCTGTAAACTTTAACTGTGTGGAAATTTACAATGGATGGTTTGGGTGATAATTTTACCATTCACCTTGATTTTCTCCTCTAAATAATTTTTTCTAATCTGGTAGGTTTTTCAATTTATATGATTATCAGACTGCTTTTATTTCTTGCCCCATCCTACTTCTTTAAAGCAATGTCCCCTTGTTCCCAAATGTCAGCAATTAACTTGGTTAGTACAGTGTTGTTATATCAAGTAGGACAGACAGGCAAAACTATGAAACAAAGACCCAAGTTGTAATAAACCAGACTTAAGAAGGCAGCTAGCCACAAAGCTAGACACAAAGATGTCTTATTTACATTTTGTGTCTTCTTGGCTTGCTTAGCCAATGGTAAACCCACATTCAGGAATCTCCTGTTTTTGTTCACTATGCAGTCACCGGAGCTAAAGTTAAGATAGCTGTTGATGATGGGTAAATAACCTCAGAACTAGGCTGACTGCTTGTTAAACCACAATGTCTTGTTTTCTGTTTCTACATCTAACAAATCATCACATTTAAATGTCCATATATGTTGTTTACAAATGAGGAAGGAAGCGCCGAATGGCTCCGGCTGATCCGACAGGTGCTCGTAAGTGGGGCAAGGTTGTTTGCTTGCCAATTTGCTTGAGGAATAAATTAATATTATTTCCCCTGAAGATGGAGAGCCTTCATTTTTTTTTCCTGGTTGTCTGCGTTATTCAATATCTGCCATCATTCTGGGATCGTGTTTTTTTTTATTTTTCCCATATATTTCATTTCTCCCTAACCCCAATACGACCCCCACAACCCAGACCTTCGTCATCATGGTAATAATGATAAACATGCATTTACGGTTGTGGACAGTCATGGTTTAGGGAAAGATCATAGTTTGGGTTAAAATAAGTACTTCCTTGAGGTTAAGAGGACTTTTGTTGTCATGGTCACAATAATAAACATAGAGTTAAGGTTATGAAATGGCCATGGTTAACAACAATGATTGGTTTGGAAAGGAACACAAACAATGCTCTCATCCTTCCACGCCAACATCCTCCTAATGTGGACTTTGTCACTCGTTATACTATGTCACCAAGCTTCCTCCTTTGCTCCTGTTATAATTACTACGCCCACTAGAGGTGGTCTAACAAAAAAATGTGACTTTGGGTTGTAACAGCTGCTTCAAAGATAACCTATATGGTCGATTTTTAAGGGAGAACAATGTCCTACATCTGTTAAACACAGAAAATGTGAAGTGAAGGTGTGGAGACTTTCAAGTTGTTTAAAGGAACTTTTGATGCAGCTGGGCTGAGTAATGAAAGTAATTTGACATGATTTAACTAATTACTTTTGCTGTTTTGCAAATTAATTGAGCTGTAATTACTTTTTCAAGTAACTTGCCTGCCATTGGCCATAACCAAATGTCAGCCACCTCAATTCAACACCACATGCACATAGGTAATCCTATATTTATTTTACACTTTTTGTGAGTATCGACTTTTTGCTTTTCAGAGATGGGCACCAACAGGTCAGCGACTGACCTTAGTAACCTCTAACTCACCAGTGGACCTCATCCAGGGGTTCAGCAATATGGGACTCCCAGCAGACCAGCAAAGGATGGGATGTTTAATAGTTGGGTGGAGGCTTTAATCCTTCGACATAAGGGTTTCCAGGAAAAAAAAAAAGTTAAAACAGTTCAGTTGGGAGACATAACATCAGATGACCTTAAACTGTAATGATCCCTGTGAGGCCTCTGTGTAGTTAAGGGCAGCCAGTAGTCATAATACACAAAAATTATTATGTTATTATGTTATTAGGAGAGGAGCAGATGTTTAAAGAACTATAAGAACCATGAGGAAACGCAATAAGTACAAGAATACATAATAAATATAAGACTTTTAGATTTTTATTTGTGCATTATAACTGCACTGCAATTCATCCAGTACATAAAACAGTTCACTTGGTGACGCCATCTCTCCTCTTCTCCTCCCGTTTGACAAAAACCCAAGATCTCAGAGCAGCCAGCTGTTTCTTATTTTTCTTCTGCACCCCCAAATCCTCCTCCCATCCCCTCCTTCAGTCTGTCCTCCATCAGCACTCCCTCCATCCAAACATCGAGCCTACCTCTCCTCCATGAGAGCCTACCTGATATCCATATCACACATACACACACACACACACACACACACACACACACACACACACACACACACACACACACACGTACACAGGAAGGGTGGATGAACTCAGAGCACATACGATTGGTCTTTAACCGTGTTGGAGGTTGGAGCCGATATGATTGGCTTGCCGCCTCCACACAATACCGCTCCTACAAAAATGTGAATTTCTTCCTAAACAATATATGCGGTGTTTTCAATTTTAAAAATTTATTTTGGAATTTGTGAGTGTGTTTTCATGTGTTCACAATATCATACAAAGGCTGTCTTTTCAAGCCACTAGTATGCAGACTTAGGTGGGTAGCTTGTCCTCCAAGGTGTCAGCCTCTACAGTGATAGTGTTGTGAGGGTCCACACACAAACACACAAATACAAACTGTCCAATTAGCTCCTCACATGAAAAACAGTGCTTAGTGCTGTTTTCCTGTAGTTTATTCAGTAGACAGCATAGGTAAATGAGCAGACAGCAGCAGTAAAAGGCACACACATGACTGACAGTGCCTCTCTCTTTATATCACTCACTAACTCATCCTCTGGGCCTTAAATAGATTCTCTTTATATCTAAATATTTTTCTTGTTTTCACAGAGGAGATGATGGAATGATTCCTGAAATTTAAGCCTGTCCAAATGAGTCTATGGAAACGTGTGTGTGTCTGTGTGTGTGTGTGAATTTGTGTGTGGAGGAATTCACATACTGCACATATATTTATTCAAAATGGACTCCGTCATCCACCAAATGTCACACACTTTTTGTTTTTGTATGCGCTTTTTTAACTTCATTCATGCGTGTGTGGTCTCTCCATCACAAACACAAACATAACCACAAAAAGCATCTTTGTTCTTGCCCTATCTGGAGAGGGCGAAAGATAAACAAGCATTCTTTTGGGGAGATGAAAGAGAACTGGAGTGATTTTGAGGGAGGAGGAGAAGGTGGAGGGGGGCTGATAAGATCTGACCCTAATTATGTGGGTGAGATAGAGCTCCATATTGGAAGGGGGAGGGTTCGGGCCTCTCCGACAGACACCAAAAATTGTTTTTAGATAGCAGAGTTGTTAATCAGGATATGGGTATCACAGAAACTCACAGAAAATCTAAAATGTTTTACCGGATATGTGGACACACTGAAGCAACCAGATTTCCTTATATTACATTACGTATATGGGACCAAACACCTCATCAAAGGAATTGTTCCATATGTTGGGAAACAACCTTTCTTGTCCAGAGTTAGATAAGAATATTGATGCCACTCTCAAGCCCGTATACTAAAAATAAAGTTGGAGGTAATAGCTGGTTAACTTAGCTTAGTATAAAGACTAGAAGCAGGGGGAAACAGCTAGCCTAGCTCTGTTCAAAGATTATTGTCTTTAAAATCCACCTACGACCTCTAAAGTTTATTAAAAAGCTATACCTGATGAAAGGTGAAAGGTTAGCTGTTTCCCCCTGCCTCCACTATTTAATGCTAAGATTAGCTAACCATCTCCAGCTTCATTTATCATAAAGACAAAGGAGTGGTAGGAATCCTCTCATTTTACGCTTAGCTAGAAAGTAAATAATTGTATCTTGGTTTCAATGAGTATGAGATTTAGTGTATAATGATTGAAAAGGGTCATATTTATAGATACTTTTTTATGGTTCAAATCTCACTCTACAAAACAATCCATACTGGCATTAAGTTTAAAATCCATTTGATGATCAGTTCAATGTGAGATTACGTATTTTCAGCTGTTTAAAAGATTAAACTGACTGAATCTTTGTCTGGTCACTGAATGTTCCTTCAGGATCGTCTAAAACACAGCTGGTCAAGAGGTGACGCAACTCTCTTGGTGGAAACTTGGCAAGATTCAAGTATCAAAGTGTTCAAAGATGAAAAGTTCAAACTATATTGTATAAACAATTGATTTAATGTCTGAACAAAGCTCAAACATTGGATTATTTATCTATGCATGTCAGAAAGTTTTCTTCTGAGTTATAAATGTTGATAATATTCAGAAAAGCTCATGAGTTTTTCACTTTCTAATAAGAGATCAAGTCTTTAGATATAATTGTTAATCATTAATTAATGTTTTATATAACTGTACAACAAAGTGTGAACTTGTAAGTATTAAAATAGTTTTAATTAATGGACTTTGGTCCAGATGTGATGCAGCTGTTTCCTGGAAGTTAATTGGTCAAAAGGTCCATTGAAGGGGTCTTACTGATGAATTATATATCTAGCTAAAAAGACAAATCCAGTGTCATAACAATGAACAGCAGTCAGACCACCTCATGACCCAAAATACTGATGACTTATAACTAATATATAAAGTATTAATACTTACTAATAATTACTATTACTATTCATTATTTACAAATTACAATATAACCCTTACTTAAATGGTTCCCTTAGAAAGTGGAACAAAATGTTTATACATAGTACCCAAATTTTTGGTGACAGACAGTAATTGGACAATCGTCATCGTAATTAAAAATGTGTTTATTGTTTTTTTTGGTCACTTGGGTGCAGCAGAACAAGCTGAAAACACACATTGAGACATCACTTCTATTTACACATCCAGTAGAAACAGAGCAACATTATCAATCATTTTGAGTCATGTCGGTCACCAACTAACAAGTGTCCAATATTCACGTTCCTTTAAGTTGTGTTATGGGTCTCCACCAACTCCTGAGAAAAACATCTGGTTCCTTAGCTGTTAAATGCTCCACTATGTTCACAAGCTAGTTGCTAACTATGCCTTTCTGCTCTTTGATGCTGGGAAGGTAGTGGACAGAGAGCTGCTTCCCTGAAAACAGCTGCCGGCTGCTGCTGGAAACAGTTCTGATGAGAGTTGTGAGAGTGAACCAGTTAAAACAAAGAGCTGAATGACGCTTAAACGATCTGTAGAGCTCAGGAACTTCAGAGCAGGGGGAGAGTTCTCGGTGGGTTCATCACTTCGTAAAAACCTTGCTCAATACAAATTGAATCCATTGTTGATATAAAAATATAGATTAGAGCAGCTTTAATATTTGGTGTCAAATCTTGTGCAGTCAGTGACTGTCTTAAGTCTGTAACCCATAAACATTTGGTAACCTCTTTTTTTTTTGCCTCCAGTCTGGTCAGTGTTGTTTAATGATCAAGAAATATGAAGTCAGGTGATTGACTTGGCCAGTTAAGAACATTCCACTGTTAGATAAAATGTAACTCACCTAAAACACACCGATTTTAGATCTTTTAATGGATATAACTGTATTATCAATACCATTTTAATTCACTGACCTTAAACTAATGGATGGATCAGCTCAGTGCTCATCAGTATCAGTCACATCTTAATGTGTAACACACAAAAATGTGGTACGATTAATTTTACCATCCCACAGCCTAGGGCCTCATAAATCACACAAGGACCAATCCTTTACTGTACAACACTCCATGGCACGGAGTAAAAAGAAGTTATCAATGGGGGAGGAAAGGCGGGGTGATGTGTGGATGGTATGTGCGTGGGGGTGTGTTGGGCAGGGGGGTTGGATGGAAGAGAGCGGATGGTGATAAGACTGAAATATCTGAGCAGTGTTTACTTTAAGAGTGAGCGGGTTGTAGTCCAGGCCAGCTGAGAGTTGTCTGCAAAATGAGGAATCAGTGAGGAAGAATGTGTGTATGTGGGTGTGTGTGTGTGTGTGTGTGTGTGTGTGTGTGTGTGTGTGTGTGTGTGTGTGTGTGTGTGTGTGTGTGTGTGTATCCATGTTCATTCCATAAGTATTGTACAAAAAGTTAATGGGCTAAAGAGGCGAGTAGCTTGCATCATATACAATAAAAGCAGAACTGCTCTAAATCTGGCAGAATCTTTCTCTATAGCTGTCTCTCTCTATCTTGGGTTTCTCGTTCTTTCCGTCAATTTCTCTCTCTTTCTGTCTCTCGTTCTCTCTCTCTCTCCCCATAGGGATTTACCGTGGATCAGTGTGCCCTGTTGCAGCCAATCCCAGCCATCCTGAAGTCTTTTGTGCCAAACGAGAGTGTGTTTTTTGAGTTATGTATATTCAGTGGACCACAAAATCTAAACACACACATGCACACAAGCACACACTCACTCGCACACACACATATCAAATTCTCCTGATGTGTCAATTGTTGAATAGGCACCATGTGGTATTTTCAAACCTGTTATGCCTATATGCCGTGTATATAATATGCAAGTATAATACTGTATTTCCCTTTTATCAATCTTCAGGCAGGACGTCAGCCAGTAAGTGACATTCATCTCTAAAGATATACAGTTAGTTACATGCGTAAAACGAAACAAAAAGACTTGAAGCATAAAAATATGTTTCAGGTAACGTTTATGTGCATTTAGCATGAAAAGTGAGCTCTTTTCCGGCGTGTCTATACAGCTGTAGTGTTTAAAAGAGGAGTGTATCTGTTCCGTCAGACGCACAAGATAGAAGCGTGAAAAATGTGCGGACATGTTGTTAGTGGCATGAATAAGAGGTGTGATGAAATCAAAACACTTCTACATCTCAATTGTGAACAAGACACAGCACCATGGTTGTTGAAGTCATCCTAAATCGACTCAAAATTCAAAAGTGAATTGATTTAGTTAAGTTGCAAATTATAAATCAATTTTCTCAATGCTATAATCTTGAGCTTCCGTCCACTGTTAGTTGTGTGCATTACCAAATTTTAAGCTCTGTGATTGGATGTTTCTTGCTGAGATGCACCTTGAGAGTTGTAGTTGACTTCTCACCTTATGTTACCATTTGCATAAGCTTGTACCTTCAATAACAATACATTTTCTAACAGAGTTGTTTGTGTTTTTACAACACCATATAGGTGTTGTAACTGTCAGTCAGCTAACATTATCAGTGGAGAAGGTGAATGGGACCTCAACCTACAGGAGCAAGGGCACCCAAAATTGTACACAGGGATTATATTGTTTTCTCAGAATTGTGTGGAAAAACTCATTTAAAATTTATAATGCCAAGACAATCCTGCCTGTGTCCTACAATGAATTAACTAAAACATGCACTTTGACACACCTTGGTGTTCTTTTGCATGCAGAACAAACAAAACTAAACCCCTAATTCAATTTGGGTTCCAACCAATAGCTTAAGAAATCAGGAGTTGAAGCTGAGGTATTTTCCTCTTCCTATAGTTCCCCCTCTCTTTACACGCTCTGCTGCGTTTCATTCCCTCACATGGTGATTGCTGTCTGTTTTTCAAGAGACCAGCGACAGTTCCCCTTTGAATGGGGGGCCATGATACTTTACAGATGTGTATGCTTGCGTGTGTGTTTGTGTGTGGGAGTGTGAGCACACCAGTGCAGTTTCTACTGATCTGTTCCTGGTTTTCAGAGCAGACCTATCAGATGAAGAGAGCTCCTGAAACCTTGATGCAGGTTTCATCTCACCACTATAGCTGCAAGCCTGAAGTATGTGTATGCACTTTTTTGTGCATATGTGCATGGATGTGATGCCTTCCCTGACAACTAGCATTCCCTTTCTATCACTCAAAAAAGCAGAACCCAACAAGCCTGCATTTATTAACCAAACCAATCCTTTGGAAATCCTGCGTAATCCTGCATAAGACCCCTATAGCCCCTTTATAAACACTCCAAAAAGTTTACCTCATGCTTTGCTTCATCACGGATCTGCATTTCCAACCACCATAGACAAAAGATGAAGAACGGCCACTACTCAATAATCAGAGGCAGGCTGAATCAATGGCGGGCAGACTAAGAGGCAGCCAGCTCTGGTCATTTGGGTCACTGTTACAAAAGATGAGGAGTGCTATTGTTGTGTGAGAATCAGGATATTTCTTGTGTGCATGTCTTTCTTTGTTCTTGTCTGTCTGTCCTGAAGCTGAGCAATTGAAAGATTATGATAATATATTTTATTGTAATTGCACATATAAAAGACAAAGTGCTCCACAAATCTTTGTAAGATAGAAAAGAACAAAACAGTTTTGGATTATCTGTATGTAAGTTGAAACTTATTATTACCTGGTTGGAGCAAACAAAATAGGTGGATTGAAAGTTTGAAGGGACCAAGGATGGATCCCTGGGGTACCCCACATTATTCCACATTGCACTTTGCTATTATTTCCTCATAAAGGCCATCAGATAAAGAGCTGTTTGTTAAGTATAAAGGTACTGCATGAAGGTAAATAAAGTACACCACCAGAAACGCCAAATGTGTCTTAGACACATACCAGTCAAAAAGAGTCTTTGACTGTCAAAGGCTTCACTTTAATCAAGAAAAACAAGATTTTAAAAAATTATCTGCTCAAATTGCTCAGAGCTGTCACAGTACTGTGCAGTGCTCTGAAAACAAAATATAACATTCTTAAAAGAGATCACCACTACTCATTTAGTAAGCAGCTGGGTGCCACTGTGCTATCTGTATCTTTTGACAGGAATAATAACTTAGGGATTGGACTGTAAAAGGGTTAAGAGATATTTCTTAAAGAGACATTCAACCACAGCACAGTGTTAAGTTAAGCATGTTCAGTGCCAAAAAATTAAAGATGGTTTCATTTATTGTGTATCTGTATGTGAGGAAACAAGGTCAAAGTCTTGCAAACTGCAAATACAGAGGTGTTATGACTACAGATGACCACATCAACTGATTAAGTCCAGCTTTTTCTGGACAGGGCACTGACTTTTTGCTCTTTGTGAGCAGTTTGGTTTTAAATTTTGATTTAGTGCTTCATAAAGCATCTGTCATCAATGATTATCATGAACAACGATACTATAATTTGTACAAATTTGTTGAATTGACACCTTGTCATTCAGTAGGGATGGGTCACACCTGATTTAAGACTATATGAAATGCAGTATGTAGTTTTCCCCGGAAATCTTGCTTTTTGCAATAGTTCTTCCTCTTTTTTGACATTCAAGCTGGTGATATATAGATCAGGGGAGCAGTGCTGTTTTTGTACAGTATTCATAGTAGTACAATCGTGTGTGTGTTGGCAGGAAAGAGAAAGAATAGTACCTGTGTCCTTGGTGATGCTCCAGCCAGGTCTGTGTCTGGGCTTGAGGATTAGGTGTCTCTCAGCACTTTCACCGCCAACATCTAACGGATGAACACACACAAACACACACGCACACACAAAATCTGCACCAAATGCAAAGGTCCAGACTGTGGACAACATATGGAACAGAAGTGTTGCAATCACCATTAACACACATACACAGTAACAAAGGGTGTACAAACACACAAACACTCACATACAGGTATCATTATGTACACACCTATACAGATTTGCACAAACACAAGGGTCCTTGTGTGTCTGCATACATTCACAAGTGCACATAGATGCGCCATATATGTTGAGCCAACATATACACTACCGGTCATAAGTTTGAGAACACCTCAATTTTTCCAGTTTTTATTTATATTTAAGCAGCTCAAGTCCAGTGAAAAACCTGAAATGGTACAAAGGTCAGTGGTAAACTGCCCAAGGTAAAAAAAAAAAAAAAAAACCTAAGGTCACCAAAAACTGGAAAATCATGTAAATTTCATAGAAAACAGGCCATTTTCAGGGATTAAGAAATTGCTTGACTTATTTACTCATTTACTTTTCTGCAGCAATGGAATCAAATTAAGCCTTGAAAGATGTGCAAACAATTCCTATAAGTGGCCCAACCTTTGTTGATCACTTATAAACCCTCTGCCTCTGTCTAAAGGCAGTGTTGGAACAAACTGTGTTATTTCACCCTCTGGTGCATTATTCGGACAACAATGTACTGCAGGAAGTAGTACTGTATATTGGTACCAGAATGGTGAGAAAAAGGCAAGTAACCATGGAGAACAGGCTGGTTGGTCAGGGTGTCATCCTAAAGCAAGATAATGACCCAAAACATTAGAATAAAGGAACTACACGGTGGATTCACACGATGGAAGACCACTACAGTCCCCAGACTTAAACCCTATGGAGGTGCTTTGGGATGTCAACACATTCGTGGGAAAATGTCAGGACAAACTTTTCAAACAATGTTTCATTTCTATTGAAGAAAGAACACCACAACTGTCTTCAGCTGCTGAATTAATCAAAAATTTAGATTAAATTTAGGATTTAAGGATTTTAAGGGTTTTAGGAAATATCTTTATTCTTTATTTGTTCAATGTTTTAATTTCAGAATACACAAGATACATTACACTCTGTAAATATCAGGAACAAATGGCAAAATGCCCTAATCCCCTACTGCCATTCATGTTGGTCTGAAGTCAAGCTTTTTAGGCTTAACACCAACTAACAAGAGTGGTTGAAGTCAAATTGTCAGAACAAATATTTGGCAGGGCCTGTAGTGACCGTGCTGGGAGACGGTCAGCCACCTTTGTTATAGAATAATGCAAGAGTCTGAAGTGAGTCCTGTGTGCATCAAACATGCTTGAATGTTGGGATTTTTTCAAGTAATCTATATCACCAGTACTCTATCTGAATATTTGTTAATATTATATACCTGCTGCTCTCACTCACAAATATTACTACCCGCTAGTTTCCACCAGATATGGACAAATACTTATTATTGGATGAGGTGGGAAGATAAATAAAGAGAGAGATCGTGCCTGACCCAAAACCCCATGACTTTTGAAGAAGGATGTGTCCCAGCAAACAAATGCGATCATGTTATATCTTGTAGTGTTTGACAACTGGAACATGGCTTCAGCTGTAACATCTAGTCTCTGCAAGGCTTTAATTGAAGACCTATGGGCTCCCTCTGAGCAGTGTTGCATTTCAAACAGTCAACAGCCATAAACTGTGTGGTTTCCAGGACCCCACTCTTATAGTCTCAAAGAGGGGTCGTAAGGACCACTGGTTAGACAGCAGTCTAACCAGTGCACCTGATTTATGTCAGAGGAAGATGATTACTGGAATAGCACTTGGTTTAAGTCATGTGTATAACTGTCTTTATTTGAAGAGGCCGCAGGAAGCTTCTGACGTATGCTGGCGCTCCAACAGAGAGCGGCAATGAGAAACAGACCATCGTTGGATGGTTATGCAAGAGAATTGATTTCTGATAAGTTTTTATGACTGCAATATAATACCACGTACACGTGATAAAAATACTTTACACTGAAGCAAGCATCGGAGATGCCAGGTAAAAATTAATTTGACTCACATTTGGAAATTTAATTTCAGCATGGCAGAAAATAAGAAACAGAAAAATAGGGAGTAGTCATAGCAAAAAGCAGTAAAATCAAGGTCAACTACAGTATTAGCTTGCAAGATCCAGAGGAGTTCCAATTAATTTACGGTGGGTGGATCTGCATCCATGGAGGACTCATTCATGTCCCAGTGTCCCATACAGGCTTGACTTGCTGTCCTACCAGAATGAATGGAGTGTGCAAAGACCATCTGGAAAAATGAAAGGTGAACCAGGAGAGGCAGGAAAGAACAGAGGGGGAGAGATGCAAAATAAGAGGGAGAATGGTGGGATATTTATCTTTTCCATCAGAGGCACAGCACAAAGCCACAAATGGCATCTTGCTGCAGACCAGTGGACTTAAAAGCTGTGTCTTAGTTCTTTATTTAAATGTTCATTTTAAAACTATTGATCATATTATTTTATAAGGGTGTCTAACAATGTTAGCTGAGATATCTGGTATAACTCTTGAATGGTTTTCTTAATTTTTATCTAATTGTCAGTTTATCTTATCCGTTACTGAGAAAATCTGTGTTCTTCCAACCTGTGGAGCTCCTCAAGGCTAAATCCTGGGTCCTGTCTTATTCTCTCTTTACACCTTTCCCGTAATGGCAATTTATCCATCATTTTGGCTGTATCTCCTATTATTGCTATGTAGATGATGATGTCCATTTTTTTGTATTTGTGGAACCTGAGGAACTTTCAGATTTGGCTATTTTATATAATTTTCTGAGGAGATCAGTGCCTGGATGTCTCATAGTTTTCTGCAGTTAAATCACAATCAAAACTGAGGTTCTTGTCTTTTCCCCATTTCAGACTTTTGAAATTTTGCATCAGTACTTACATTCAAACTCTGGTTTCCAGAGTCCAAAGAGGATTTTTTGTAATTACCGGTTGAACATTGAGAAACATCTAAAGTCTGATATTCAGTTCTGTTATTTTCATTTAAGAAACATTGCCAAACTACACCCCTTCTTATCTTTTCAACAGCTCAAACAAATCATCCAGTGTTTTGTGTGCTCTCATCATGACTACCACAATGCTCTGTATTCTTGTTTAATTAAATTGTAGTATGATTACAATTAATTCAAAATTCTGCTGCACAATTACCAACTAAGACCTCACAGTTTTCAATTACCCCTGTATTTGCTTCGTAACACTGGCTTCCTGTCAAATGTATGATTGGATCCAAAATCCTTTTACTAGCTTTTAAGGTGTTACACTGATTGGCTGCAGCATACAGTATGCTGTATCAGTGAGTTGCTGATCCCATAGAGGTCCACTACTCTTTTCAGGTCATCAGAGCAAGAGCTCCTGGTTGTGCCTTGCCCAAAGCTCAAGACTCGTGGTGACCAAGCTTTTGCTGTCCACGTTCCTAAGTTATGGAACAGTCTCAAACCTGGGGATCAGATCTGTTGAGTATTATAAATCTCACCTCCAGGCATGTTTAATCTTAAAGGCATATTACTGATGCTTCCTTGCTCCAGACTATTCTTATTATTATTTAACTATTTTAGTTTGTCTTTGATTTAAATATTTATTCAAATGTATTTATTGCATTTTGCAACCCTGGTTTTCCAATTATCCTGTGAAATATCTCAAAATCTGTGGGATAGATTGGCACAAATTTTCTGTACAGACATTGATGATCCCAGACAGAATGACTTTCATGATCCCTTGACTTTTTCTCTAGCAACGCCATGAGGTTGACATTTTAGGTTTTGAGGGAAATGTCTCAACAACTATAGGATAGTTTGTCGTAAAATTTGATACAGATATTCATGTCACCCTCAGGATGAATTGTACTTTTCCTATAGTGCCACCATCAGGTATTTTTTTAAATTCCTCCAATATTTTAGTTTATGGCCAAATACCTGCAATGACATTCAGTGACAGTGAACATGGTAAACATTACACCTGCTTAGCATCTGCATGTTAGTATTGTCATTGTGAGCATGTTAGCTTTGCTATAGATTCTTAGTCTTGTTTAACTTAGATTTCACTATTTTTCATTTATTGTTAATTTGTATTTACAATTGTGAATGTCATATGCACATTGTTTTGTATAAAATTTGTGACCATTTTAAGGTAAAACTTAAATTTAAGAATTTAGTTTGGGTAAATAACCCAGTTGTAATTGCAATATCACGGGGTAACAATAGCCCACTGGTTAAAGTTGGTAAAGTTAACCCAGTCCTGAAAAAGCGCTACTAAATTGATCCAAAGTGATTTTTTGTTCATACTTATTTTTCTTAAACCATGGGGTCGTCAGTCTGCCATGGATGTTATCCAAGCAACTCTCCTTTACAAAGTTTCAGATTTGATTAGTTGGCTAAAAGACCTGACTGTAAAATGGAGGAAGAGAAAGACACTTAAAAGGGAGAATAAAGGAATGATGATATGAACGGAAACAGACAGAAAGAGAAACAGACCCAGGTAAAATAATTTTTGAACATTTACTATACTTTAACCTGCTTGGAGTACCAGCAGGTTAGATGGAGTTTACACCATTAAAGCAGCTCAAATAGTGTCAAGTCAAGTTGCCAGCTACAGAAAAGTTAAACAAACTGGCTTTCAAATACTTTCAAATGATGGTCTAATAGTTCTGGCACTCATTGTGTTGTTCTATGTGGCAAATCCCACCCATCTGGCACAGAAGCAGAGCCAACAAAAATCATAAAAATTATTGTCAAAAATTATTTGGCTTAGTTTTTTTGGGTCCCTGGTGGGAAGAGAAGGAAGGAGAGATGGAAAAACAGAAAACTTATCCTCTCCCCTGTGATTCTCTAGCGCCCCCAGTGGGGCAGCTGAAGCATCTCTAAGGGCATTATGCATCCGTTTGTCATGTTCTTATCTGACATCCATTAAAACATAATGTAGAGCAGACGCCCTGGAGATGGATAGCTAACAATAACACACACACCCACACACGTACACACACTGACACACACACAGACATCTGCAGAATCCATAGAACTAGCTCTAATTACATAACACTTGCTGTGGAACACTGGCAACCATGCCAGGTTTGCCTAAATCAAGAGATGCTTGGCTGATAAGTGACATACACATACATAAATATACAAAACTAACTAAAACCTAACCTAAAAGTACACTCAAACATAAGGAAGTGCATACAAATACACTTTTGCACAAATATACAAAACTGATTGTATGATCACAAGCAGAAAAAGACAAATGCACGCAAACAAACTCAATCAGTCACACATTCAGATGCTGTGATGTAGTGATGGGGAAATGGAAGAACAATTAGCGTAACGCTTTGGGAGAGCAACGCCTATAAACTGCTGAGGACGCAGAGTCATCAGCCAAGAATAGACCGTCAAAGAAAAGAAAGGCAAGAGAGGAAGAGAGAGAAATAGGGGAAAATGTGCAGTGTCACTGGAACCAAACCACCATCGTGCCTCCACACCTGCCAAGAAAAACAGCCATCTCTAACAACACAGAGGGAGAAAGAGGAAGAGAAAGAGAGAAACAGACAGGGAGGGATGGAAAGAGGAGGAGGGTGAAAGGCAGATGGAGAGAGATAGAAACAGAAGGACAAAGAAAGAGGTACAAAGGGAAAGAAAAGGAAAGCCAGTATCAAATAGATAGTTTGCAGTCACCATGGAGGTCAAGGCTAGAAGGACGACGTAATCGGACAGCCCCCCTGAAGGCGATGATGATGCTGGGCACTGATTGGAGGAGAAGGGCCGATGCCGAGGAGATGTGGCCAAAGAGGCTGTCCGTTTACGTGGAAACGAACATTGTTATGAGTACAGTTTGTCCTCTGATGTCATTTTGCTGCCTCTCATGGCCGGGCCTTCAGCCATACTGCTGGTCTGCTGGTAACACACACACACAGTGACACACTAACACAGATACACACACATTTACACACAGAGGCATAGTGGCATGCAAGGATAGAGAACACACACATGAATGCATACTAATAATCACACATTAACACTCACAATTCACAAAAATACATATACAAGCTCACACATTTGCAAAGGCGTGAAACAGCCACTAAGACCTTGTGAATATAACACTGTGTCACTCACTACTTGGACCTCTTACTATTTTACCATGAATCAACACAAATATGATGGTGGTGGTGGTGATGATGATGATGATGATGATGATGATGATGATGATGATGATGATACAAGAGGCTAAGTTATGGAAATGCAGTGGATAAGCTGCTGAAAGGTGTTGAGAAGTTTCCCCTTCCTTCTAAATGGAGACTTTGGGGTC